>NW_005871465.1:526381-528908 GCF_000147115.1 Myotis lucifugus | reverse complement strand
AACCAATAAGGAGGGAATATGCAAATTGATGTGACAAAGATGAGCGGTTGGGAGGCTTGGCTTCCTTGGTCGACCCAGCCGGCTCTGTGGCTGCCACCCAGACAAAGCCATAGTGGCAGGCACAAGGCAGAGGCGGTTAGGGGCAATCAGGCCAGGAGGGGAGGGCAGTTGGGGGTGATCAGGCTGGCAGTGGGGGAAGTTGGGGCTGAGCAGGCCAGCAGGGGGTCCTTTTGGGGGCAAGCAGGCCAGCAGGGAGGGGCAGTTTGGGGTGAGCAGCCCAGCAGTTGGGACCAAGCAGGTCAGCGGGGAGGGCAGTGGGGGGGCGAGCAGTCCAGCAGAGGGGGGCAGTTGGGGACAATCAGGCCAGCAAGGGGGGGCAGTTGGGGGTGAGAAGGCTGGTGGGGGGCAGTTGGGGACGAGCAGACTGGTAGGCAGAGTGGTTAGGTATGATCAGGCAGGTAGGTGAGTGGTTAAGAGCCAGCGGTCCTGGATTGCAAGAGGGTTGTTCAACTGCCAGTTTAGGCCCTGTGGGATCGGGCCTAAACCAGCAGGCGGTCATCTCCCAGGGGGTCGCAGATTGGAGAGGGTGCAGGCCGGGCTAAGGGACATCCCCCCACACACACACACACACACCCACCCACCCACCCTGTGCACAAATTTCGTGCACCGGACCACTTTATTTAGTTCAAAATAAAGTTGAACTGTAGAGATTTCAGAGCCAAGCTGTTGCAAGGGACGAAGTCATTTCTTAATAGTAAAGTGGTCAATTTAGTAAGAGGATATTGCACCTAAACATTTGCACAGTTAATAGCAGAGCTTTAAGATAATATACCAGTAAAGTGAAAACTGATAGAACTGCAGTGAAAAGTAAACTTGCAGTGATAGCCAGAGATTCCCATGCTCCCTCTCAATAACTGGAAGAATAAGTAGAAAGAAAGTCCATGAGTTTATAAAAGATTTGAATAACATAGTCAATTAACTTGACCTGATTGACATTTGTAGAACACTCCACTTAACAAAAGCTAATGAAAATGATATCCTAAAAACAGTCAATTCCCATTCATTGCTTATATAGAAATAAAATTGATTTTTGTATACTGATCTTGTATCTCTCGCCTTGCCAAACCCATATTAGTTCTAGCAGCTTTTTAAGAGACTTATTCAAATTTTCTACATAGACAGTAATATCTTCTGTGTATGAATACAGTTTTACTTCTTCATTTCTAATAATGGTTCTTTTCTTTCTTCCTTGTTGTGTCGGTCAGAACCTCTAGTACAATGTAGAAATAAAAGTCAGAGCACAGACCTCTTGTTCCTCATCTTCGGAAAGAGTGTTTAGTCTTCACCATAAGCGTGATGACAGCTGTCAGTTTTCATAGGTGCTCCCATCAGCATAAGGAAGCTACCTTTTATTCCTGTTTTGCTAAAAGCTTTAAAATCCAGAATTGATGTTTAATTTTGGCAAAATTTCCTCTCTTCATCTACAGAGATCATATGGTTCCCTTTATCTGTTCATATGCCAAATGACATCGATTAATTTTTTTTAATTTATTTATTGTCTAAAGTTTTACATATGTCTCCTTTGATTAACTTTTTAAAAATATATTTTAGTGATTTTTTACAGAGAGGAAGGGAGAGGGATAGAGAGTTAGAAACATCAATGAAAGAGAAACATCGATCAGCTGCCTCCTGCACACCCCCCACTGGGGATGTGCCCGCAACCAAGGTACATGCCCTTGACTGGAATCGAACCTGGGACCCTTCAGTCTGTAGGCCGAAGCTCCATCCACTGAGCCAAACCAGTCAGGGCCTTCGATTAACTTTTTAATGTTAAATCAGGCTTGCATTCCTGAGATAAACCCTACCTGGTCATGATGAAGTATCGTTTTCATATATTGTTAAGTATAATTTGCTGAGGGGTTTTTTTGAATTTTTACATCTATGTTCAAGAGGGATTCTGGTCTGTAGCTTTCTGTCCTGGCATGCTTTTTTCTAGTTTTGGTATCAGGATGATGCTGGCTTCACAGAAGGAAATGGGAGGTATTCCTGCCTTTTCCATTTTCTAGAGTTTGTGTAGCGTTCCCCTCCCCCCTTAAATGTTTGTTAGAAATACCCAGAAACCATCTGCCCGGAGTTCTCTTTTGGGGGAAAGGTTTTAAACTACAAGTGCAATTTGAGTAATATGGGGCTATTTAATTTCTCTGTTCATCTTGAGTAAGCTTTGGTCATTAGTGTCTTTCCTGAAATTTGTCCATTGAGTTGTTCATAATACTCCCTTTATGATCCTTACAATCAGCAGTGATATTATCTCTCTTTTTTTAAATCCTTACCCAAGGCTACTTTTTCCCATCGATTTTTAGAGAGAGTAGAAGGAAAGGGAGAGAGAGAGATACACACACATCGATGTGAGAGAGACACATCGATTGGTTGTCTCCCCATTCGTCTCAATAGGGCAGGGATCAAACCTACAACCCGGGTAATGTGCCCTTGACCAGGAATCGAACCCATGGACACTTTGGTGGCAGGG
>NW_005871465.1:465631-526123 GCF_000147115.1 Myotis lucifugus | reverse complement strand
TCCTCACTCTTTGGGGGAAGTTGTTGTGGTTTTTTAATCTGGAAAAATAGTACTCATGCCCCATCAACAGGGTAAAAAAGGTAAATTGCAGTATATCTGTATAGTGGGATACTGCATAGCATAAAGAGAAAAAATGAACTGTTGATACATGCAGCAACATGATTTATCTCAAGATAGTTATACTGAGCAAAAGAAACCGTACACAAAGTAGTACATTCCATTTTATGTAAATAAATGTAAATATTCCCTTTATGTAAAACTCATGAAAATGCAGGTATAGTAGCAGAAAATAAGTCACCGGCAATGGGGTGGGAGGGTGGGGGGACAAGGGAGTAAGAACCACAGGGGCATTGGTGGAATGGTAGATACACTGTCTTTCTTTATTTCTTTTAATCCTGACTTGAGGATTTTTTCATTGATTTTTAGAGAAAGTAGAAGAGAGGGGAGGACAGAGAGAAATATCGATGTGAGAGAAACACATTGATTGGTTGCCTCCTGCAAGAGCCCCGAACAGGGCCTGGGAGGAGCCTGCAACCTAGGTACCAGCTCTTGAGTGGAATTGAACCCAGGACCCTTCGGTCTGCAGGCCGACACTCTATCCACTGAGCCAAACCAGCTAGAGCTAGACACACTATCTTGATCATAGTGACAGTTTTTTGGATCATGTAAAAACGTCACATTGTACACAATATATGCAGTTTATTACAAGTCAGTTATACATCCATGAGGCTGATATTTATCTACATATATATTTATGCTAGAGGCCCGGCACATGAAATTTGTGCACGGGGTACAGTCCCTAGGCCTGGCCTGAGATCAGGGCCATCTTTCCCGGCTGCTGGCTCCGCCCACCACTGCCACCCACCCCCGGTTCCCTGCTTACCATCAGGCAATTGGAGCTTGCTGGTTGGGGGGAGGGACCAAGAGGTTGGCCATTCCCGCCCGCTCGCCAGCCCCGTCCCCGACACCAGTCGCCCTCTGTGTATGAGGCGACCCAGAAGGGTCGGGGCTTGGCCTGGCACCACTTGTGTCTGCCGCCACCACCCCCAGTTCGCCATTCCCCATCGGGCGATCGGGGCCTGCGGGATGGGGGCAGCTCCTGTGTTGATCATCTGCCCCCTGGTGGTCAGTGCACATCATAGCGACTGGTCGTTCTGTCATTAGGTCAATTTGCATATTGCCCTTTTATTATATGGGATATAAAACATCTGGAGGCTCTCTCTATATATATACATTTATATATACATATATTATGGAGGGGACTCATATATTAAAAGAGACTTACTTGAGAGGCATAGCAACCAAATGCAGTGTTTGGACTTCATATTCTGATTCAAACAAGCTAACTATAAAAAGACATTCTGGAGACAACTAGGAAAATTATAGTATAGTCTGAGTATTTGATGAGGTTGATTGATTATTGTTAATTTTGTTAGATAAGACAGTGACACCAAATGAAAGCCCTATTGTTAAATATCGTGAAGGCTTTATACGTGAAATTATACAAGCTTGTGATGTGCTTTGAAAACCTCTCATACAATAAAGAGGGAGAATAGCTGAAAAATATAGATAAAATAATGATCATTGAGGCTGGTTTGTGGGTGCAAAGAAGTTCATTAAATTATTTTCTTTGCATATTTTTAATTACCCCTAATTTTTTTATGTTTTTATGACTTTGTTTATCCTCAGGACAGAACCCAAGGTGTTCCTCCTTTGATCCCCACAGTGTAGAATCTGGCTATGTGTCAAGTGACCATTTGTCCCCAGGTCGTTTGCACCGATTGTCCCGGGTAATTATTAGTAGGGCCTCTGACTCCCAAGCATTCTAATCTGAACAGTGAATGATGCTCAGCCTGGTTGTGTTGACCTGTAACTCCCTTCACGTGCCCGCACGTCACACTGTCTGTCTTCACTAGGTTCTTCCTTGTCGGAATCGCCCTGGTGACCC
Organism: Myotis lucifugus; assembly: GCF_000147115.1. Lineage (NCBI taxonomy): Eukaryota > Metazoa > Chordata > Mammalia > Chiroptera > Vespertilionidae > Myotis > Myotis lucifugus. The sequence goes on along the minus strand of NW_005871465.1, from coordinate 524,175 downwards.
TTATGCTTTTCCTTATCTGACTCCTTCCTGCCCGTTTTCCCAGCCTGACCTCAGGCGGCATTTCCTCAGCGCCTCCCCTGCACGGCTCCTCGGCCCTCTCCCCTCGGGCCTGCCTCAGCGTGGCGCTGCCATGCTCCGAGGGCACACGCTGTTGTACCAGGCTGGCCCCAATTCCGTTTGCTTTGCGAGATCAGAGGTCCACTGTCTTTTCATCTTTGGGTTCTTCGTATCTGGCAGTGCTAGCTCTCAATGCCTGGCAAAATGTTGCATCAGTCCAGCCTTAGAGATTCTCTGACTTAACCCTCTCGGACAAATGAAAATGACTCAACCCTGGAAAGGTAAATAGACCTTCCTCAGATGACAGAGCACGGAGTGACAGAGGCAGAAGTAGGATTCATGACCAGGTCCTTCTCCCACCCGGGTAATGTGATGAGCTATTTCACAGAGCATTGGAGGTTTCCTTTCACCAAGACGGAGCTTAAACATCTAACAGTGGGCGTCCATGGAGCAGAATAAAAAAACTATTGGGAGCTCTGACATGTAAACAAGTAGATTTTGATAATGCTGGAATATTCCCAATGCTTATTGAATACAAAACGCAGTAGTGATTATGCCATCTGGCCCTTTAGCTACATTCCCTTTTTAATTATTCAACCAGAATACTGAATCTATAGGAAAACTGCCAGTTTCTCTAACTTTTAATTCTCTTTTAGAGCCCTCTCATATGCTGTGACATGGAGAGTGATGTAGATAGGGACTTTATACATTTAATTATTTTAAAGTAAAGAACATTATTCAGAGCTCTTGCACTTAATGTCTACTTTTCTTTGCAATGTCCATAGCGTCGTCTTGGAGATGCAGCCAAGAAAGCCATCAGCAAATTGACAACCAGAACAGTGAAGAAGGGTGATAAGGTACAGTAATGAAGTAACTTTAACACTATTAAAACAACAATGTAGATTTGCTTTTGATTTAGTGGGAGAGAATATATCAATTGTGTCTCATTTGTTAGTCTATACTCTAATGCTTTATTTTAAACTAGCTTCTCTTTGAAATCTTAATATTTTTTTATATTTTTTTATTGATTTCAGAGAAGAAGGGAGAGAGAGATAGAAACATCAATGATGAGAATCATTGATAGGCTGCTTCCTGCACGCCCCACACGGGATCAAGCCCGCATCCTGGGCATGTGCCCTCATCAGGAACCGAACTGTGACCTCCTGGTTCATAGGTCGACATTCAACCAACTGCTGAGCCACACCAGCCGGGCTGAAATCTTATTCTCACTATGCCTGCCATTTGGAGACCCTCGTGTAGTTCTCTACCTTTCCTGGACTGTAAATGCGCTTGCTATTACTAGCTTACCGATGACTTACAGTTACCTTACTTAGGGTATTCAACAACATTTTCTTCTGCAACACCTAGCATCCTTTTGGGAAGAACTCTGATGGAGCTGTTTATGCACTAAGTAGCCAGGAACATGTGTTGTCTTGCTCTACTTTCTTTTTTTCTTTTCTTTTTTATTGAATTTATTGGGATGGCACTAGTTAACAAAATTGTACAGGTTTCAGGTGCACAATTCTGTAATACATCATCTGTACACTGTATTGGGTGTTCACCACTCTAAGTCAAGTCTCTGTCCATCACAGTTTATCACCCTATACCCTCCTCTATCACCCCCAACACTGCCCCCACCCTGGCAATCACCTCTCTGTTGTCTGTGTCCATACGTGTTTCTTTTTTCTACTCAATCCCTTCACCCACCCACAAGCTGTCAGCCTGCTCTGTACGATGAGAATGTCTATTGTAGTTCATTTTGTTCGTTAGATTCCACATATGAGTGAAATCATGTGGTACTTGTCCTTCTCTGACTGACTTATTTCACTTAGCGTAATGCTCTCCATGTCCATCTATTCTGTTGCAAAGGGTAAGATTTCCTTCTTTTTTACAGCCAAGTTGTATTCCATTGTGTAAACATACCACAGCTTTTATTTTCTTACAGTCTTTTGTATTTCTTTGGTGTCAGTTGTTTCTTCCCTTTCATTTCTGATTTTAATTATTTGAGTCCTCTTTTTTTCTTGATGAGTCTGGTTAAAGGTTTGTCAACCTTGTTTATTTTTTCAAAGAACTAACTCTTTGTTTCATTGATCTTTTGTATTTTTTTAATGTATTTTTATTGATTTCAGAGAGGAAGGGAGAGAGAGAGAAAGGTAGAAACATCAATGATGAGAGAGAATCACTGACTGCCTCTTGCACGCCCCCCCACTGGGGATCAAACCGGTGACTTCTTGGTTTCTGGGTCAAGGCTCAACCACTGAGCCACATTGGCCAGGCTGAATTTTTTTTTAGAGTCTATTTTGTTTATTTCTGCTCTGATCTTTACTATTTCCTTCCTTCTACTGACTTTGAGCTTTATTTCTTGTTCTTTTTCAAGTTTCTTTAAGTGTAAAGTTAGATTGTTTAGTTGAGCTTTTTCTTGTTTCTCTTTTTTTTAATATATGTTTTTATTGATTTGAGAGCAAGAGGAAGGGAGAGGGAAAGAGAGAAACATCTATTGGCTGCCTTCTGCACAACCCCTCCTGGGCAATGAGACCACAACCTGGCCGTGTGCTCTGACCAGGAATCGAACTGGAGATCTCTCAGTACACGGGATGATACTCAACCAATTAAGCCACACCAGCCAGGGCAAGATTGTTCTTGTTTCTTTTTTTTTTTTCTTTTTTTTTTTTATATATTTTATTGATTTTTTACAGAGAGGAAGGGAGAGAGATAGAGAGTTAGAAACATCGATGAGAGAGAGACATCGATCAGCTGCCTCCTGGGCAATGAGACCACAACCTGGCCGTGTGCTCTGACCAGGAATCGAACCTGGGACCCTTCAGTCCGCAGGCCGACGCTCTATCCACTGAGCCAAACCGGTTCCGGCTGTTCTTGTTTCTTGAGATAGGTCAGTAATGCTACCAATTTCCCTCTTAGGACTGCTTTCCCTGTGTCCACAGATTTTGGGTTGTTGTGTTCTCATTTTTATTTGTTTCAGGGTTGTCTTTTGATTTCTTCCTTGATCTCACTGTTAACCCATTCATGTCTTTGTATGTTTTTCAGGTTTTTTTGTGATTGATTTCTAGTTTCATATCATTATGGTCAGAAAAGATGCTTGTATCCTAGTATGTGGTCTATCCTAGAAAATGTTCCATATTCCCTTGAAACGAATGTATATTCTGCTGCTTTGGGGTGAAATGCTCTGGAAATATCAATTAAATCCACCTGATCTAGTGTGTCATCTAAGGCCACTGTTTCCTTGTGGATTTTCTGTCCAGGAGACTTATCCATTGATGTCAGTTGGGTATTGAAATCCCCTGCTATGACTGCATTGCTGTTGATCTCTCTCTTTATGTCCATCATGATTTGCCTTATATATTTAGGTGCTCCTATGTTTTGGTGCATAAATGTTTATGGGGATTATATCCTTTATCATTATACTAGAGGCCCACTGCGCGAAATCGCGCAAGACCCAGACCCGGTGAACCGTGGGACCCAGCGTCAAGTCCCCACCCACCCATGTGCGCCTCACCGCGCACGCAGACCCGCCCACCTTGAAGACAGTTGTGGACGGAGATAAGAATAGTTTCCTGCCCTAACCGTTCCTTCTCAGGAGCACTTAAATTGACCTCCGTTAGAAGATGAGAATTGAACAGAGCAACACTTCCTTGTTCCCATGAAGAAATTATATGACGTTCAGCAGGTGTCTTTGGCGTTTGGTCGTTACGGTGTGATGGTGCCATGGCCACGGGGGTTTTATAATAGAGATAGTGACCTTCTTTGTATCTTACTATAGCTTTTGTTTTAAAGTCTGTTTTGTCAGATATAAGTATTGATACTCCAGCTTTTTTTGCCCCTGCCATTTGCGTGAAATATCTTTTTCCACCCCTTTACTTTTAGTCTGTGTGTGTCTGTTGTTCTGAGGTGGGTCTCTTACAGACAGCATATATATGGGTCTTGTTTTCTTATCCATTTAGCTACCCTATGTTTTTTTGTTTGTTTGTTTGTTTGGAGCATTTAAGCCATTTACATTTAAAGTGATTGTTGATAAGTACATATTTATTGCCATTTTATTTTTCTTTTAGTCTTCTGGTTTTTCTTCTTTTTAAAGCAGGCCCTTTAACATTTCTTGTAATACTGGTTTGGTGGTAACAAACTCCTTTAGCTTTTTCTTTTCTGAGAAGTTTCTTATTCTTTCTCCTTCAATTTTAAATGATAGCCTTGCTGGGTAAAGCAGTCTTAGTTGTAGGTCCTTGCTTTTCATCACTGATGTTTCCTGCCAATCCCTTCTGGCCTGAAATGTTTCTGTAGAGATCAACTAACTCTCTTTCTCCTGCAGTTTTTGCTATGCTTTCTCAGACTTCACCAGGTCTCCTTTGTGTTTATTTCTTTAACATTACATGGAAACCTAGAGGTCCAGATCTCAGGGGAGTCTCGGTTAACAGCCCTGCTTCTGCTCCGTGAGGACAGAACAGCAACTTAAACTTAGACCCTGATGCCGTACAGTCACTGTTACCTAGAATGAAAAAAATTGCATCTCCGGAAGCATAGAGCCCAATCACCTTCTGCCCCGCACCCACACTCATGTTTCAGCGAAGAGCTCTGGAAGGATCATTCAGCTGTTGTCCAACCTCGGTTTTACCACCGCATTGCCTGGACTCCCTTTTATTCCTATTGCCTTCACACCACCACATTTGATTTTTCATGACGCAGCTCCTGAAGGTGGAGACATTGTCAGTAAACTTTACTGTACACTCGGGAAAGAAAAGAGTAAAGCCACTGCAGAAAATGTAAGCAGCATGATAACAGCTGCACTGTAACCTGGGCGCTCTCTTGGCCTGGTCTTCAGCTGCCACATTAATTTCATCCTGCCTTGCTTCTCAGGGTAGCACAAAGCACTCCTTCCTCGATAGAACCAACACCTCTTCTCAGTGTATGTCTTCTAGACCTGCCACGAGTTCACCCCTGAGTTCCAGTCCGCGTGGCGGTGACAACAAACAGTGTCACCTTTCCTGGCTTAGGTTCTTGGAAATGCTCTGTTTAATGACAAATCAGGGAAGCCCGTCCCCAAACCAGAGCAGGAAGGACATCGTTGTTCTGGATGACCCAATACCTGGCTGAGTCTGGATAAAGACCCAGTATCAAGGGGAGCCTGAGTTTTCTACCCCAAGTCTGCGGCCATCCTTGGGGCGGGCTTCTGGAGAGCCAGCTTCTGGGGCTCGTCGTCTTCTCTGCCTGCACTTAGCCACAGGCGACTCCTGGTGTGCGGTGGCACCTCCTAGACCAGAATAGGATGCAGCGGGACTGGGGAAGGAGATGGGAAAATGGCCAGGGTGACAGCTCATTTGAATCTTTAAAAAAATTAGAATTCGCCCTGACCGGTTTGGCTCAGTGGATAGAGCGTCGGCCTGCGGACTGAAGGGTCCCAGGTTCGATTCCAGTCAAGGGCATGTACCTTGGTTGCGGGCACATCCCCAGTAGGGAGTGTGCAGGAGGCAGCTGATCGATGTTTCTCTCTCATCGGTGTTTCTAACTCTCTTTCCCTCTCCCTTCCTCTCTGTAAGAAATCAATAAAATATATTTTTTTTAAAAATTAGAATTCGGGGGGCGAAGGGGGGATAGAAGAGGGTCTGGGGGGTAAACAGTGAGGGACAGAGACTTGACAGGGTGATGAACACAATACAGTGCACAGATGATGTGTTGTAGGGGGGAATATTGGAATTCTGACTTCTAAGATATTACACAAACAGAATTAGTATGAATTGTTACCACATAGTATAAAGACAAAGTAGGTTGGTGTAGATATAATTTGGGTTGATAAAGTTAAGCAAATAGAAACATTGAACTGTTTTTATAACCTTTCACTTTATAATCACTCGTTTCCTCGAGTTGCCACAGGAAGGTTCTTGTCTGAATTGTTTCTCCTCGTTTATACATTTTTCGCTGCAGCGTGTGACTTTGGTTCCTATGCTTTGCGTTTCAGGAAACAGACCCAGACTTCGATCACTGTGCCGTCTGCATAGAGAGCTATAAGCAGAATGACGTTGTCCGGGTTCTCCCCTGCAAGTATGTCAGCCTCCTCGGTTTAACAAAACAGGGGTGGTGGCGTGTATGTCTCCCTCGGAGTGGGGATGCGGCTGCTTTCCGAGCCGCCTGAGCCGGGCTTTCCTGCAGGCGAGGCCGCTGCACCTGCACGGAGCGGGAGCTGCAGTCAGTGGCGAGCTGTGCTGCCGGCCAGAGCTGATTGCACAAGGTTTCTCTGGTTATGAGAAACACAGGGGCACGACCTCTGGCCACTTCTGTAGTCTAGAAAGCACGAAGGTCAAAAATACTTAATTCTGTGAATTCTGTGGGTTTCAAAACTAGCCACCATTCCTCTCCTTGAATCATTGCACGCCCCTCGTCCCTCTGATAATGCCTCCGCAGTGGGCGGGGTGCCAGAGCCTAGGGACCTCGGTTGTCCTTTTCTGAACCTGGTCATGCAGAGGGGGCTGGATGGGCGCTGCATGCCGTCTCCGGGTCAGGTGCTCTGCTCTGTGCAGGTCACGTGTCCAGTCTCCTGTAAGGGGTCAGTGTTTTCTCCCCATGGAGGGTAGTGAAGCCAACAGTACCTGCCAATGCCATGCTATTCAGAAATGGCTGAGCTGCCCAGCCAGTGTGGCTCAGTGGTTGAGCGTTGACCTGTGAACCAGGAGGTCAGGGTTTAATTCTTGGTCAGGGCACATGCCGGGTTGTGGGCTCAATCCCCGATAAGGGGACATGCAGAAGACAGCTGATCAATGATTCTCTTTCATAATTGATGTTCCTATCTCTCTCTCCCTCTCCCTTCCTTTTGAAATCAATAAAAATACATTTTTTTAAAAAGAAGGAATGGCAGAGCAGCTACGGAGGTCTGCTCAATGCTGGGCCCCTGGCACAGGGCAGACCTGTCTCAGAAGGAGGTGTGCACCTGCACTTCGGTGCCTAACAGGAGTACGTTCTCTGTTAGCGTGTCAGTCCCTGCATGGTGCTCCCCATGCCTGGGAATGTGAAACATGAAGATACACAGTCCAACTATTGATTGGAAGAATAGGGAAGTACCTATTGAGAAGCCTAAAATCAAAGTTTTTTTCTCTTCCTTCTCCCTTGCTTTATAACACATTCCCACAACCCCGCGCCTCTAATAATGCCAGATGGGAATGAATAAAATAATTAACAGGGGTTGTCTCCATGAGCTACTGGTATTTTACTTATTCACAAAGTGGTCTATTTTGAGCCTAGAAATACCTGTTTTAAAAGATCATGGAACTTAAGAATACCTACTTTACATATGAAGATAAATCTATAAAATTAAATGTGAACTGTCCTATAGAAATTAAGTTATGCATTTCCAGTATTCTGTTCTATGTAGTCATTTACAGCCTAAAGCATGGGGTGAAAGCAAACACCAATCAGGAAAAGGTCGGCAGGATGCGTGGTAAAGCATGGTCAGCTGTTTCCTGCTTTTCTTATTTATTTATTTATTTATTTTGGTTAATCCTCCCTCGAAGATATTTTTTCCATTGATTTTTAGAGAGAGTAAAAGGGAAGGGAGGAGGGGGGAGAGAGAGAGGAACATCAATGTGAGAGAGAAAGAGAGGCATCAATTGATTGCCTCCTGCACGTGCCCCAACCCAGGCTGGGGGTTGAACCTGCAACTGAGCTTGACCGGGAATCAAACCCACAATCCTCCGGGTGCGCAGGCCAACGCCCTAACCACTGAACCACCGGCCAGGGCCGAGCTCTGTTTTTGGTATCAGAATTTTGGCAAACTTGACAGCATTTCTTTACACCCATAGCCAGGGCACCGCTCACTTCTGCGCTGCCCTTTCTGCATTGGAGCAGGTTGTTTGTTACACTTACATCTTCAGTCGTAGCTTCCTCCAAGCTACACTGCACACCCTGCTCAGCAAAACATGTCACCTCACTGAGATGGCAACAGTGCACGGCTCTGGGTTTAATAAAAATCAACTGCATTGAGAACATGCTGTGGGACCAAGGTGACAGCTGGCCTGGAGCCGGGTTTCTCAGCCTTGGCGTGGTGACGGGCTGGGGGGAGGGGGGGTGTTCTGTGCCCTGCAGGGTATTTAGCAGGATTCCGGCTCCAGCCCGTAGATGCCAGGAGCACTCCCCCCCCACACCCCACACCCCACACCCCGCACGTAACTGTAACCATTGTGGGTGTCTCCAGTGGAGACCGGCCTAGAGCATGGCTGCACACGTACTCATTTTTACTACAGTCTTCTCCAGCCTCCTCTTCATAGATCCCTCTCGCGCACCTTCACATGAACTCTGGTGCCGCTGCTCACTGTGCCCCTCTGCCTGGGCACCCTGCCCTTCCTCTCGGGTAGAGGTGTGACTCCGCTGCTGCTGCTTTTCACTCTTGCTGCCAGGCAGCTCTGGTTCCTCGTGCCTCCGGGTGCCGCAGAGCCCGTTCCCTGGTCGGCTCTCGCTGGTCCTCGCAGAGCGCTTCCAGCTGTATTTGTTCTCCTTAAACACCTGCACTCCTTTATTCCTCACTGTCGGCAGATACCCTCACCATCAACCTCAGAGAGAAAGCAGTGGCTAATAGTTGAAACTGCTTCCTGACCCGGCCGCCACAGCACCTGCCCCACAGCACCTGCCTCCACAGCACCCGCACAGCTCTCACGTCCTGTCTTCTGACAGCCTGTGTGCCTCCCGCCCTCCCCGGGAGCTGCTCTGACCGCTCCCTGTCTGCTCATCAGCTTCCAGGCCCTTCCTGCTCCAGTCCTCATAGCTCTCACACCCACCTCCAGACACCCCAGCAGGCTCTGCACTCGCCGTCCCCTCTTTGCCCGGAAGGGGAGAGGGAAAGCCCAGTGCTTTTGTGTCTGTCTGTCTGTCTGTCCCCAGGGTTAACCAGCCTGTGTGGAGCCTGAACTGACTCTCCGCTCTAGAGAGCACGCCTCTGGGTTGCTGGCTTGTGCGTGGCCTTTGCTTCCCACCTTCTGCCACGTTGCTGTTCTGTGGACACGGTGGTTGGTGTTGCTTTGGGACCTCCTGCTGGTGTCAGTTGGTTGCAGCTGATCATCCTTTGGATGTTAGCCAACTTGCCTTAGAAGCTGAAAAAGTTGCCTTAGACCTTTTATTTAAAGGTCAGCCACGTTTTTCATAAGATAAAAATACTCTCCACAAGCAGAGTGCTGCACTGGGGTGAACATAGGCCTGAGATGCCACTTTAAGAGCTAAAATGGGTCAGGCGTCTGGCTGCTGGCCCTGTGCTGCCCCGCCTCAGAGGGAGGCCTCCTTACCACAGTGTCTGCTGCCAGTCCCAGCGGGCAAGTGCTTGTCTCTGACCTTGAGTAATCCTGGATCCTTTTATATCTGCCAGGTTCTTGCACGGCACCGAGAGGCTGCAGAGCTGTGAAAGCAAGTCGCCTTCCCTGTAGACTCCTCACCCCAGCGTTCCGCTCACTCTAGTTAGCAGCGGGGGAGTAGGGAAGGGGGGCTCTATCCCAGGACTGTGGGTGTCGTTCCCTTCATGTGCCATGCGTTTCGCATTCTGTACCCCAAAGCGTCCGTCCGGGAGTAAAGGACTGTGCTGAAGTCTGACCTGCTTGTCCTTTCCCATGTCCCTGTCCTGGACTCACCCGCTTCCCAGCCCAGGACGCCACTCCGCCCTGAACATGGAGGGCCCTTCTCTGCTTTTGTGTGTGTTTTTATTGTTTTATTCTTTTATCGAGTCTTTTGTAACCTGGGAAGGGGCTTCTTTGCAAGGTCAGACTGGCCCCAGGTGTCCCCCCTGAGGTGTCTGGATGCTTGTGGCCACCCGCAAGCTGGCCAGGGTCACTCCGGTGCCAGGCACGCTCAGGCGCTCCGCCCATTGATTGTGATACTGTGTGAAATGTTCCTGTTCTTTTCCCTGAATGTGTGTTTAGTAACACCTTCCATTTGCACGTCCTTGATGCTGCTCTAAGTATGCCATGTGTACAGTGTTTCACTTACTGCTTCCAACAGCCCCCCTACTTCCCACCCCTCACCCCCACCCCCACCCCGCTTCCAGAGGAGACAGCTGGGAGTCGGAAAGGGCAGCTGCCCAGGTCAGACGTTGTAGGCGCAGGGCTTTGCCCGGAGGAAGGGAACAGCCCGGTGGAGCTTGTGAAACAGTAGAGCTGAGGAGATAGAGCCAGAGGGGGAGGAGAATGCTGGTGACCCCAGGAGAGGGGCGGGCTATGTCGGAATGGCCAGCGGGGGAAGAGGAAGGCTGCTGGGTTTATTTTCAGAAGAGAGGGGTGTGCTGTGGGTCGGGAGGGGGAGGGCAGCTCGCTGACGGGTGGGGGTGGGGGCTGGGAAAGCCATGGGTGGACGGACAGTCACAAGGAAAAGGTTGGGGACTTTTTAAAGAGAATATTCCTTCTGGATTTTGGCTTACCTAAGGAAGGACGGCGTTCTCAGCTTGTGCCTTGAGAGCCAGGTAGTCTTCGTTGTCCTTCGTTAGGCTGCCCCATAGCAGGGCCAACACTTCCTCTTAAATCAACAAACCCAATATAAGAGAAATCTATAACTAAGGTTTAGCAGTGGTTCTCAACCTTCTGGCCCTTTAAATACAGTTCCTCATGTTGTGACCCAACCATAAAATTATTTTCGTTGCTACTTCATAACTGTAATGTTGCTACTGTTATGAATCGTCATGTAAATATCTGATATGCAGGATGGTCTTAGGCGACCCCTGTGAAAGGGTCGTTCGACCGCCAAAGGGGTCGAGACCCACAGGTTGAGAACCGCTGGCTTAAAGGAAGAGATGATCAGGAAATACTCAGCTTTTGCAGCTTTAAAAATTAAATATGGGAAGATGCCGTTTTGTTCTTCCTGAATAACCATAATAGAAAAGAAAGGCAGGACAAAAGCGGGGAAAGCAAAAATGCTGGCGAGAGGGGGAGGCCAGAGCCAAACCATTGCTGATCCCCAGGCCACTGCTGCTTGTTTAAACTGAGGTCCCCACAAACATCTGCTCAAAGTCAGCTGCCCACCCATCCCTGGACCAGAGTGGCCTGTCAGAGGTCACCTGTCACCCGGCCAAAGTCCATTGTCCACCCCACATAGGACTGGCCTAGAGCACCTCCCACCTCCCCCACCCCCAGCACTAACCACGCCCTCACTGTCCATGGTCCTCCCAGAAACCTAGGCCAGGTGTGAGGCAGATGCCCCCTTGTAAGGGGAGGATCTGTCGTTTATGTCAAACCTAAAGGGTCTCTACCCCCTAAAAGGATTGAAAGCCTAGTTCTGGTCTCGGTTGGATGGCAGCCAGCTGGGCACAGTTGACAGCTATGGGGTGGTCCCCACTCCAAGCACGAGCACGCCCTCAGGGTGCCTGCGCTCAGGGGCCTTCATCTCCCTCGGGGAGCACTCAGACGAAGATACGAGGAGCAAGAAGCGGGCATGATGCCTTGTGAAGACCACATGTACAGGGCGTCCCCAAAATGTATGCACACTTTGAACCGTTATTAATTCCAGTGGGTTAAATCTGAAAAGGATGAAGCATGGGAATCGATAACGATCCAGAGTGTGTTTACGTTCTGGGGGACACCCTGTGCTTAGATCTCAGCTACTGTTGGTGACTTCCACCTCTTAAGTACAAACCTTCAGATTTAAATGAAAGCCTTCAGGGACCATTGGGTTCTGGTTCAGTGCATCCTCTGCAGGCTTCAGGTTAGATTGATAAATTTGTTCTTCAAGATCTTGCTTCTTACCCACAAAATGGATGCAAGGCCACCGCCTGGGCGGTGGGAGGCGGGTGTGCGTTGTTCAGGCTGAAGCTCTCAGCACAAATGGTTCTTTCAAATCCTAATTGAGGCAAAGTTTTCACAGCTCTTGTTTAAATCAAAACTGCGTTTTTAAATAGCTGAATATAACTATCAGCGAGATGCAAATTAACAAGGTTTTAAAGACACACCATGGTTCAGTTTAGTATCTTTCTCAAAATTTCTTCATCTTATCCCAAGACTCAAATTCCAGTTCCTCCAAAGGCACCTGGAATGTCTTGGTGTGGCCAGGCCCCAGCTCGTACGCCTGTCTCAGCCCTCAGAGCTGCCGCGAGGGGACTTGAGGAGGACAGTGTTTGCTGTAGCTCCCTCACGCCTTTCTCCCTTCAAGGGACACAGGTTCTTTTCTAGGAACGTAAAGCCCTCCGTGGCTGACTTATTTCCAGTCACCAGGTCGTGACTTTCTGTTCTCCTGAATAAGAGAGAATCACCTCTCCTCTCTCTCCCTTTAACATTACAGCTGAAGCTGCTAGCTAAGTGTTATCTGATTCTGAAATACAGTTCATCTCTAAAAATAGTCCCAACTACCCTGTGACTTGTGCAGCCATTTAGCATAAGGTTGCTTAGAAGTCTTTTTAAATAATGTTTAAATGACATTTAAACAGAGTTCCATGAAATGAATTAATAATTATACAGAGAACGCTTTTCATTTAACTTTTATTTAATATATTTTTGAAATTCTACTTTTCTGCTTTAACCGTTATAGAAAACATAACCGATTTAAAAAGTGTAATTCATTGTCTTCATTCTTAATTTCCTAAGTTTCCTCAAATCTTTTTTGGAATTTGGTGGAATAAAAGACCAAACAGCCAAACACTACTTATCAATTCTCATTATACAGTCTTATCGATATATAAGACTAGTGGCCTGGTGTACAGATTTGTGCACATTGAAAGGAAATTAGAAGAAATATTTTAATATCGCTATTCGCCCTTTCTCTATAGTAGAAGTGTCAGAGATGAAAGAAAATTAGTAAAATGCATATGAAAATAATATATAAATTGGTTAATAAGTAATAACATGATAGAAAAACAACAAAAACATGATATAAACACAACACTGATAAAAACAATGACTGATAAATTGATTAAACTTATTCTAATATATCCCTGTACACCACATTAAGAGTAAAAACACTTTCAGAGTGCTTGAATAATTTCCCTTGTGATGAAGTATTTATAACTTTAATATCACACGCTCTTCGAACTTGAGAGAAAGCAACATATAACTGACCATGTCCAAAAACGGGTTCAGGTAGGAATATTCCTACTCTGTCTAGATTGGCGCCAGCGAGAGCTTTATATGTATCATGCATGCGTGAGTCACCGTTTATTTTTAAATTGCCAGTTCGCTTATATATATAGATTGGACTCAGGGGCTTTTCTGTCAGCTATATGTTAATACAGTTCCTTTGCACGTGGACCTAATAGTTTTTCAGTGTATAATTTCTGATGCAATTCTTCATTTTTTTATAGGCATGTTTTCCACAAGTCCTGTGTGGATCCCTGGCTTAGTGAACATTGTACCTGTCCTATGTGCAAACTGAACATTTTGAAGGCCCTGGGAATTGTGGTACGTCGCCTGTTTTGTGAAGTATCATCTCTCAGGGTAACAACAGCACAAGTGGGCGGTTACCTCTCACGAGAAGACACTGGCTCCTTTGCCAGACGTGGTGTCCGACCACGCCTTTCTTCCAGCCCGTCTCAGGGAACTCCCACAGAGAAGGGCAGGCGCTGTGCTGGCCCCCAAGGGCGCCTGTCGGGTGGTGGGCGTGTGGGGAAGAACTGAAAAAAGGAACAGAATGTCGATGTTGGGCTTCATTCCAGTAGCAATTTTTCCTGCGTTCAGCATAACATAAAACTATGTCATCACTTCTGTTCCTTCCTCTTGAATTTGGCTTTATTCTCCTGGGCGTTGGTAAATGGCAGCAGCGAAGGTGGGCGGTGGCAGCCCTGGGCGAACCTTGACCCCCGCAGTGGCGTTGGTCGGGGCACAAAGAGCACTTCAGCTCTGGCGGGGCGAGTGGGCGCTGAGCCGCAAGGACCTCAGAGACTTCCTGCAGTTACAGTTCCTTCATTAAGAGAAGTATATAGGTAGGGTTGCAGTAGCCCCGGTGAGGTTGAGACGGCCCCGGTGAGGTCAAGACGGCCCCGGTGAGCCTGAAACGGCCCCGGTGAGGCTGAGATGGCCCCTGTGAGACTGAGACAGCCCCTGGGAAGCTGAGAAAAATACCACATAAACTCACTCATTTATGGATAATAAGAAACATTATAGATTGATGAACAAAAATGGATACAAAGGCAGAACAGCATTGAGCAGAATATCAAACTACAGTGGGAATCCTGGGGAGGGTTGGGGGGCGCGGGTAGGACATCAACCAAAAGACTTATATGCATGCAAATGAGAATAACTAATGGACACAAGACACTGGGGGAAGCCGGGGGAATGTCAAGGGGGAAGGGGGAGAAAAAAGGAGACATGTATAATACTCTTTGTAATACTTTAAGAAATAAAAAATTTAAAAAAAGAAAAGTATATATCCAGGATTATTGCTTTTTAGACACAAAAAAAAAAAAATACTCTCTGGTCTCCAAAAAAAAGAGTGAATGGATAATCTCCTTATGAGCAAAAAGTTTAGTTTGACCCAACAGACGAATCCCCATTTTAGCCTGGCAGCCCAGAGCAGGCCTAAGCACTCCTGTTTGACATACGCTCTCAGGTGACAGTCCAGGTGCAGCCCTAAAAGGGACATTCCTCCCCGTTTAGCTCTGTCTTCAGAGCTCACTGACGTAGTTGAACAGGGTTTTCAGCACCGTGGATGCTCGGACTGCCTCGCAGGGTCCCTGGCCTCGGCTAAATGCCAGGAGCATGGCCTCCTGGTCACACTATAGAAATGTCTCCAGACATTGCCAAATGTCCCTTGGGGGACAAAGTCCCCCCGTTTGTGGGGTGTAACATAGAGCTGCCATGGTGTCTGCATGTGGAAGACACTGGAAAATACTAACTTAGCCTCTGTTGTTGCCTCCAGCCTCCTTGGTTTTTTGTTTTGTTTTTAATCCTATTTCAACTGCTAATACTTTTCCTCCGTTTTTAATGAAAATCCTTCTAAGATGTATTACAAGCCACCATGGTTCCTTGTATGTAAAAAATAATAGTAATAATAAACCTAACTGTCATTATAAGCACCAGTAATTACACTGTGTGGTACTGTTTTTAGTTGGGCTTTGGGCTGATGTAGAACGAAATTATTTTGCCTAGGAAGCTATTTGTGTTAGGTTTGGTTTGCTTTGCTGTCACTTCTCTGTTTATAAGCTGCTCCTAGCCACCATTCCCAACCCTGCTTCTAATATGCCGTCTGCTATCGGCTAAAAGGATGAAGGTTGCTAGGGCAACCAAACATCCATATTGTTAAATCAGAAGACTTGCATATCCACTTGTCAGTTGGTAAGCTTTGGCTCCAAGGCAGCTCTATGCCTCTCCAGGATTAGACGCTGAGGTTTTGAAACCATTTTCTTACAGTTCGAAAGTCTTTTCAGCATTATCTGCTCTTGGTTTTAAGCTTTACTTGTGTTTAAAGGAGGAAGATATTAAAAACTGACAACTAGATAAATGGGGCATTACAGAGAAGTTACTAGGATGAAGGGGTGTTGTATGTTATCTGCTGTCCTTGAGCATTGAACCAAAGTTACACCCTTGACTGTTGGTCAGCTTTATACTAAGACTAGAGGCCCAGTGCATGAATTCATGCACAGGGCGGGGGTGGGGGGTGTGAACTGTGGGCGGTGGTTGGCCAGCTACAGGAGGTTGGCTGTGGGAGCGCACTGACCACCAGGGGGCAGCTTCTGCGTTGAGCGTCTGTCCCCTGGTGGTCGGTGCGTGTCATAGCGACTGGTCTTTCGGTCATAACGGTCGCTTATGCTTTTATATATATAGATGTGCTCTGCCTCTGAGCCACATCCACAAGGTTGTCATTTTTTTATAAACATGAAGTAATCCAATTTTCTCAGTTCTGCAATGGATTTTGGTTTTCCTTAGTACCTTTTTTGGGAGGAAATTACCTGTTTATTTTTTTTTAACTTTTTATTTTAAAGAAAACCTCTTGGGAAAAGGTAGTGGAAAAGGTAGATGGGGAGAAAAATGAGAGGAAATCATGTGGAAAAAACTTGGTGAAGTCATTTCAACACAGTGTCAAACCTTTAGAAATTGTTGTCCTTACACGTCCTTTTAATCTGGAAATATTTTGCAGCCAAATTTGCCCTGCACTGATAACGTAGTGCTCGACATGGAAAGGCTCACCAGGACCCAGGCAGTGAACCGGAGATCAGCCCTCGCGGACCTCGCCAACGACAACGCCCTCGGCCTCGAGCCGCTTCGCACGTCGGGGGTCTCGCCTCTTCCCCAGGACGGGGAGCTCACGCCGAGGACGGGAGAGATCAACATTGCAGTGACAAGTAAGTGGGCCTGTGCCCAGCGAACAGCAGGTTTGCTGCTGCTGTTCGGTGTGTTGACAGCCCGGAGGAGAGTTGAGTGAGTCACGGGACAGTGACTTAGTCTGTGACCGATGGGTCCTGCTGTTGGAGATAAGAAACTTGCTGTATGAAAGGGAGCTTGAGTGTCTGTGGAATTAAATGACGAGCTGCCCTGACCAGTAGTTGTTCAGAGGTTTGTCTCAGTAGCTGTTTAATAAGCATGTTTTGAAACGATGTGATGCAGAGAGGCATTTCAAAAGGCCCTGAGCATGGGGGAGGGTGTGACTGAGCTGCACAGCCTCCTGAGAAGCTGACCCAGAATCTGGACCTAAAAAGTCACAACTTCAGGGTTAGCTGAGGTGGCCTGTCGCGGCTCACTGTATTTCGCGCTTTGTGTGAGGTTTGGTGTTTTGGCGCTCGCCTCTTTGGTATAATTGTACGCAAGGCGGGAGAAGAGCCAGAGGGGATCTGCCTTAAATGCTCTTGGGCTCGTTGTGAACATCATCAATGCCGAACCATTGACAAAAGGGAAGCAGCCCAGGGTTTGGATGGCCAGACCTAAGTCCGTGTGAGTGGCTGGTGGGCGTGCCTGTGGCCTTGTGTCAGCTGTTTCTTCAGTTCTGTTCTTTCCTTGTTATTTTCATCTAACAACTCGTCACCCCATCTCATCACCACTCTGGTGCTGCCTTTTCCAGAATGTGCTATTGCTTGCCTCTAGCTTCAAGCCCTAAACCTAATGAGACTCCGCTTAACTCAGAGTCAGTGCAATAGTCAAGCTGTTAAGAAATATTTTCCCCTTCACATAGTAAGACTCGTGTGGACTGTTCAATTAATGTATATATGTTTCTCAGCAACCAGAAGTTATTAGAAAATGATTTGCCAGGTTTTATTCTATCATTTGTCTAAACTCAAGGAGACTTCATTTAGTTATACAATAAGTAAAACTAGCCTTCCATATGGTTTGACTCATTTCTGACCATTTCCAAGTGATTTATTTTAACAGCACTTCATATTTTTCTCTGTTGGTATTTAGGTTTTATGCTCTAGATTTTTTTAATTGATCAAGTAGTAAAAAGTTGTTGGTTTGTTAATGAGTTTTTGTAGGCCCTTCATTGATCAACATTTATTGAGCACCTACTACAACATTAAGTACTGATTATTCCATTATATTTTATGTAGAAATGTCCTTTCAAAATCGTCTATTTTGATGATAAAAGATACTACTTCATTCATCAAATTAATCACCGTGAGAAGAATTTATGCCTGTTAATAAGTAAAATTCATGTGGTTAAATCACGCCAAAGCTGCCTCTTTTTTCCCTCAAAACTCTGTAGCACCAGAGCAACTGCAGTGATTCAGACAGCGCCCACTGTGTGCAAGGCACTGTGCTAACACCCCTGGAGGTCAGAGGTGGCGAGACCCCGGCTGCAGTGGACCCTTTGCTAAAACACCCCTGAGCCCATCAGTATTGTTATGACATAGGTGTTTATTTCCTTTTGATTACTAGTTTTTATCACTGACAGCCCACGCATATATGGATGGTACACTCAGAAATCATTGAAGTTCTAAAAGTTAGTCTCCTTACCTTGTATAAAAGTCTCTAAATAGAAAAAAATTTAAATGCTGTGTTACACTTCTTGATACTGATGACCAATCATCTCTTAATTTTTTTAAATGCCATTATACATTTTTCCTAACTTAAAATATATGCGTGTAAAATGGTGCATTTTGTATGTGTTCTTGAATGTTTATTTTGACTTTAAAAAAACGTTACTCTAATGAGAAATCGATAATCGAAGGAGCAGTGGCTGCATTGTTATTTAAAAAGAATGACTTTGCCAAGTCTTTTAATAATATAAACCAAGGTGGGCAGAGAATTAAAGATCACCACTTTTAAAATCCAATGAAAGTAGAATCACCTTCTTCTAGAAAATTCCTAGAATTGCACACACTGTTGTGCAAAGTTGTAGGATTCATGAAAACCAAATTAAGAAACACCCAAGTTGCACACAACTTTTGCATATAAACAGCTGTCATTTCAAGCAGGAATCTTCTCTCTGCCTTAATGCAGACATGTAGGAATTTTACTATGTGACACTTTGTTAAGCCAGCCCTAGTCAGTGTATACTGTCGCAGACAGTTGAGAGTTCAGACTTTTAGGACGTCAGATTGGTTCTCAGGTTATTTTCAAGATTCTCAGTAAATATTGTATTTGGAAAGTTGCAATACAGACTTTGAAAAATTAGGGAAAATATAAACTGACTTTCTGGACCTAGAGTGAGACTAGATACAAATCCTTAGAGTTCTGTGTGCCAGAGGCTTTCAGCTCTGTGATGGGCCAGGTATCTTGTGAGTCACCTACCTTCTTCCTAAAGCTTGACAGAGCCAGACCAGCCAGGGCTGCTTCCAGCGCTGGGGTTGGGGAGGGCAGTCCTCGTTGGGAGACGCCAATAGCATGTGCTTTGTAAGTAAAGACTCTGAGTGACCCTCGCATAAGAGAAAAGAAGGTGGAAGTGAATGCCGCGGAAGGCCGGCCTGCGGACTGCCCACAAGACCCTTGGGAGCCACCACTCCATGTTTCTAAGCCATTCTCCAAGAATGAATGACATAACCATGCAGACGTGACAGAATGAAGAAGGAAAGGTCTCACGTATGGCTAGTCCACTTTACTGTCACTTAATTTGACAAGTGAAAAAATCGACATCCATGTGCAATTTTATATACATATTTTCACTACAGTTTTTGATGGCCACACCTCACAGACCTCAGGACCTGAACTGGAAGAAATACTTGGGCCATGCTTTCCTCTCTCCCTTGCAGCTTTCACCACTCCTTCCACTAACCTCCTCCAGTTAGTAGCTCTCTGGCAAACCTCCTCCTGCTTCACTTCCTTGAGCCAGTCTGGGCTCACACCTCCGTTGACGTCTGCGTCGTTGCTTGTGAGGGGAATGTTGACGTCGATCTGACTTAAGCCTTCTCCCCAGAGTGATTTCCTCCCTTTCCTTTGTCAACAGAAGAGTGGTTTATTATTGCCAGTTTTGGCCTCCTCAGTGCTCTCACACTCTGCTACATGATCATCAGAGCCACAGCTAGCTTGAATGCTAATGAGTAAGTAACAAATTGTTTTTTGGATTGCATGTGCCAGATCCCAGGAAAATATGTAGAGGAATTTTAATAAAGATGGTGAGAATTGGCTTTCACCCGTTTCATACTGATTCTGATGGGATCACACCTAGCAAACCCATTTATTTCAGGAACAGTCACTCAGATTGGGAGTTCACCTCGCTCAGCCACAGTAGCTCACTTGAGGAAAGATCCAGGGCTTCTCCTTAGCCACCAGTTTAGAGTGAATCAACCATGTGATGCTGATGCCACGGGAGCCAGTACAGCTGAGGATAAAGACATTTGTGTCCTGGTCACTGACAGGAACAGCCCCTTAAAGGCCATGTACCTGTCGGACGTGACCTGGAGTCTATGCCCTGAGCTTTGGGTGGAGCACTGCACCCTGGCCGAAGGTCACGGAACAGGGACGTGGATGTTTAGCCTGCAAGGAAGAGGCAAAGATGCGATCAGGAAACGGTCAGGAGTGAAGGGAGGAGGAAGTACCTGTAAGCTGTATATCCAGAGGCAAAACGAGGACCAAAGAGTAGGTTACAGGAAGGCAGATGTCACCCCGGTGACAGGAAGACTCTGTCGGAGGCTACTTGCCAGGGAGGTGGTTTGCTGTGGAGAGTGGGGAGTGCCCAGGACTCGGGAGCTGGCGGTCACTTGTCAGGGCTGCTGTAGGTGAGGTTTTTCAGAGGATGGAACATTGGGTTCGATGGCTGTTCCCGTCCATTTTGATCCGGTGATTTTCCAAGATTAGCTTTCCATAGGGTAAGATAGAAAACGGTTTTTGTTTTGTTTTGTTTGGGCATTTACTGTAGGATAACGTTCCATCATTTACCAGTATTCAGGCAAACTAATTCAAGACGGGAGCACCCCTGGGACACTGCCCAAATCTATAATAAAAGCGTAATATGCTAATTAGACTGGACAGCTGAACAACCTTCCGGACAACCTTCCAGACGAAGCCTAGGTTGCAAGGGCTGAGGCAAGCCGCCGAGGCTGTGAGGGCCAAGCCCTTGCAGAATTTCATGCATTGGGCCTCTAGTCTGAACATAAATGGTACAGGTGGGATTCATGTGCTGCCCACATTCAATTATGTCTGCCATTTCATAACCAACCAAGCTCATGTAATGGATTCAATTAATGTTCGTTGTTCAGCCTTAGAAACTATGGATAAGTAACCTCCAATTCAGTGACATGATTTTATTACCTCTCACCTGATCTGTTGGCTAGATGCTTGTAGGAAGTGCCCTTGGCATTCCTGAAGGATGACGTGTTGGGGAATGTCATAGTCAGTAGGCATTCTTCAACCTTCAAATTCTTCAGCCTCACCCAACAGGTCACCAGCTGGCTGTTTCTGTTGGGCCCGGCTGATGCAGTTTTACTTCAATGCAGCACAATGTTAACTGCCCATACTCTGGAGGCAGACATACATGAATATGATTCCCTGAGCTGGGAAGTTATATTTATCTGAAGCTCATTTTAGTCCTTCATGAAACAAGGATAATGGTAGGAGTACATCATAGGGCTGTTGTGAGAATTAGCACCTAAAGTGTTTAGCACAGTGCCTGGTACATAATTAGTGCTCAATAAATGTTAGCCCATCAATTCCACTGAGCTTTTTTAAGTTCTGTGAGTAAGACAGCCATCTGCCTTTATCATTTGGCAAATGATAAGCCATCTGCCTTTATCATTTTCTTTCATGAAATAGATTACAGAGTCATAGGAGCTCTGTGAGTGCCTGTGATTCAAACCACGGTTTGGAGGGAAATATTCATTTCACCTGCAGTCACCTCTCTTGCTTACTCCCATGCTGACCCATCAGGCTAGATGATTTCACAAATGAGTGAAAACTAGTCCCAGCAAATAGTGTGACTATGAGCACGTTTAGAAAATGTTAAAGTAATTTAATGGGTACCTTGCAGCCACTCAGAGTCGGCCAGATGCTCAGTTCATGCATCAGATACTTTAGAGAATGCTCCATAGACATGTTACCTATTAGAGATCAGAGTACCTGAAACATCACATTTCAGTTCCATGCATAGATGCCTGCATGACTTAGAATCTAAGTCATAGATCTTAGATCCATGTCTTAGTCCAACCTTTCTCCCATTAGCCTGGATACTGCAATTATTCATTTGAATATTATTTCTGTGCCTTCAATCAAAGCCATTCTGAAAGATGATTTTCATGATCCCATTTAAAGAGAGAAATTGAGAGAGTGTGAGAGAGAGTGTGGGGAGATGCATGAAAGATGGTCACCAGAACATTAATGGTGAATCTTAATTTAGTAGACTTATGGTGTTTTTCTCTCCTATTGTGCTTTTATGTGTTGATGTTTTTATAGCATGAATGACTTAATTTTTAAAAGCCTTTTTAATTGTAAGAGATAATAGTCACTCAATGTCTCTTCCCCCAAAATGTTGATGAAAAATTTTAATTCCAGAGAAAAGTTTATTTTAGCAAATAAATTTGTAAGTATTCTTCATTAATGAATTTTTTGAAATCTATCTTACTTCCCTTTTTGCCTTTACCAAAAGCTTACAACCAAAAGGAGATTGCCTTTGCAACTTAATAGTTCGCTCTTAATTTTCTAGGTAACCTCATTCATTTGTAAGATAATCTTCTACTACAGTTTACTTTTCTGACCGTGTTACACTGAACTTGTGTTGTGATTTAAGCCAGACCTAGACCCAGTCACTTGTGAAAATTTGTGAGCAAGATGCAGCAGCGCTGTCCCGCGGAAAGGGCAGGCATGTGGCACCACCTGGCGGGCCTAGGCCTCCACCCACAGGGAGGATCGCTGCCCACAGGGGTGAGCGCACTGCCATCTCCCTCACCCCCGCTGCGGGGTTACCCGGGGCTTGGCGCTACTGGCTTAATCAGAAGTCAATCAAAAGCTCATGTACCTGGGGTCACTCCCACTGTGATGAAATACTCCAGGTACTGAACCATCACTAACTGTGCTTTTTAATTTTTTTAACATTGCAAATCTAGTGAATTTTGAGACTTTGCAATATAAACAGGATAGTAGTCAAAGAAGCAAATAAACCAAGGTAAATATATTTTTATATATTTGAGTTTCATACCTCTGTTTCTTAGTACCTAAGTAAGCAAGGTTATTGAAGTTCAGTTTCCAAGGAGGTTTTCTCCTCTACTTCATTATTCAAATGAACTTTGTTAAAGCCTAGCATTTACAGGCTTATATTTGTGTCAAGCTAATTTTCTCTCAACAGAAGAAAAGTAAATACTGTCTTTTTTTTTTTTTTTTTTGAGGAACAAGTTATAAGTAAAATCTGTGGGTGATGTAGGAGAGATTTTGAGTTGAGTGGAAGGATGAGTTCGATAGTCTCTACAGCCCATTCTCAGTTCCTAGATTTGGATTCATGGAAATCATGTCCTAAAATTTGCAGAGTGTAACCCATACATTCAAGATTGACAGGCTCGGCAGGAGGAATAAGCCGGCTGTGGTTAGCATGATGAAGTAACTGGGACAAATGTCAAATCCTGTAACACTACCCCAGACCCAGCCGCCGGCTCTGCAGCAGGCCAGTGCCTGGGCTGTCTCCCAGTTCCCTTCCTGAGCCTCCTCCGAGGGTCACGGTAGAAGCATCTAGACCACATCAAAGGAATTGATGACTCTGGTTTACTCTCCACTCAATATTTCTGAATTGTTCTGCTCAGACTTTAAGAGGAGCACTGACATATCTCAATATAAAAGGGTCTGAAAATTCAAGATTTGATGTCTTGGGGAAGCTTAGCTTAGAAAAAGAGGAACCTGGGTGAGATGAGAGGTGTCTCCAGGTGCTGGAAGGATCCCAAAGATGAGAATAGCCCCTACCGAGACCGTACTCCTGCACTGGGCTCTGTTACTCCCACCTGGCCCCGTTAATACTCCGAACAGTCCCCGGTGAGTACCCGGGGCTCACAGAAGCAACACTTACTGTGACACCTTCTGGAGACATCCACAGGGAGGTAGATTTCCACTTGACGTAAGAAAGAACTTCTCAGAATTGTCCCCTGTGACAGCAGGTCTTGAAGGCTAGTGAGCTCGCCTGGACCTGCTTATCAGACAGAAGCTACAAAGCTGGAGCTGTTCAGAGGCAGGTCCTGCATCAGGCGGAAGTCTAAGATTCCTGCCGGTTCTGAGTCCCTCCTGAGCGGAGCGTCCCACGTGGGCCCTTCCCGGGAGCGGTGAGAGCGGAGGAGGGGGCGTTTTAGACCATCTCCCACTGTGAGGTCCATCCCGCACGTGACCCAGGACGGCCCTGTGTGCAGCTGGAGCAGAAATTTCACAGACGTCGTCCGTCCTCGTGCAGCACTCTCTGATCTGTTCAGTACTTGGTTGTTAATGCTGGTCGTGAGCTCGTGCATTGATGTACAGTCCACTAATAAGTTTGAAAAACTCTGATCTAAAGAACTTTGAATTTTTAGTTCTCAACTGTTTGCTCACACTAGCACCCATCTTTGTTTATTTTTCTGAGAGAGCCTTTCGTGTAACGATGCCAGCAAAGATTTGAACTTGCCCGAGCGGGTTAATGAGCCCTCTTCATCTGAGCATTGACTTTTCCTGTTGCCTCCCTGAGCCTGAGATACATACAGAGGAGTAACCTAAGGCCTATCCGGCCTAAGTGACCCTGAGAAATGGCGTAGGAAGCGGAGCCTGGCATTGAAACGGTGTCCTGGGTCAGTCCTTTCCCGGCACCGCGTGTCTCTGCTGCTCCGAAGAGCGAGCCGCTGAAGGGCTCGGGCAGTGTGGGGGCAGATGACAGATTTGGTTTTCTAAAAACATTATGACAAAAAGAATTAAAAGCAGTGGGACCTTTGATTGGACTTCTGTACTGTCTTTGGCAGCTTTTTTTTTTTTCAGAAGTACCTTTAATGTTATTGCTGCATTAGTTTATAATAAGTTTAAAATTTTTTTAATATATTTTATTGATTTTTTACAGAGAGGAAAGGAGAGGAATAGAGAGTTAGAAACATCGATGAGAGAGAAACATCGATCAGCTGCCTCCTGCACACTCCCCACTGGGGATGTGCCCGCAACCAAGGTACATGCCCTTGACCGGAATCGAACCTGGGACCCTTGAGTCCGCAGGCCGACGCTCTATCCACTGAGCCAAACCGGTTAGGGCAGTATAATAAGTTTAAAATTTTTGATTCACCGATTAAAAGTCCTCATATCTGATAGCCAGCTTTTCTGAGGAAATATTACCAAAACAATGTATCTTACACATGCACCAGAGTAATTAATAAAGCCTAGAGCTTACGTGAAGCCGCTGTGAATGGTGTTTCATTGCTCAGATGCCAGCGTGCCCTGCATGCCAGGCCGCGTGCAGGGGCCCTGGGGCCCGGCTGTGCCGCTCAGTGCCCTGCAGCGTTGGCCTGAGCCGAGCACTTGCCACCGGAGATGAGCTGGGTAGCTCAGTACCGCACAGGTGGGGTTGCACAGGCTTCCTGGAGGGAGCGACTTAGAAGCAGGCCGGGCATCATTGGGCACAAAGCGAGGAAGGGCAGAGCAGTTCAGGGAGTTGTGTGTTTGGTGTGTCTGCCGTAGGTGGCAGTGGCGGTGGTAGGCAGACTCTAGAATTTGAACGTTATTCTTGTAAACGGTGCGTAATGTGTAAGGCTTTTCAGCAAAAAGTAATTCCTGGCGGCTGAGCAGCTGCTCCAGCGTGGTAGACTGGAGGCAGGAAGATAAGGGAGGTAAAAGGCAAAATTGAATGAGGAAGTCAGGGTGATAAGGGAGGAGATGAAATCAAGAAATGTTAGCGGATTGTGTGGTAACAAAGGTAATGGTTTGAACTACGGACCTGGAACTCAGCAAAGAGAAAAGCGGGCAGAACTGGGGACCGGATTTGGGAACCTGGAAGTGAACGGGCAGCGCAGGGTGAGGAAGGAGGGCGGTCCTGGTCCCCTAGTGCCGGCTGCAGGCAGGCAGCACTCGCCCAGGGCAGTGGGGGAGCAGCAGGGGACTTGCGGTGCCTCGGGCACTGATGTAGGCACACGTACCCATGATCCGGGGAGCTCCCATAAGAGCCATACCTCCCTGGAAGTCTGTGCTCTTCACATATTATTTCAAAGTAAATAATGGCATTCTTGTTTGAGGAAAGAGGAGCATGTTTTAAGAACAACAGCGACAGATTTCAGGACACTCAGTTTGAGCGTGTGTTCAAGCCAGGAACAGTTCAGTTGTGGAGCTGTCCCCACCGTTTAAACAGGAAGCCATTAGCCTACACTGTCCCCTGCATTTCTCTGGGAATACTAACACATGCTAAGGGGACGTGGATCTGAAGCTGGTGAGTTCAGGGAAATGCCGATGGCTTAACTGGCTTCCCCGGGGGGCTTGGGAAATAGCTTGGGAAAAGCGGGGACAACCCTAGGCCACTGTCGGTTAGGATCCCTTTCTCTGTTATTTTAAAACATTGACAACTACCCTTTCACTAATTCTTGGCCTTTTTCCCTTTTATTCCATAGGGTAGAATGGTTTTAAAGAAGAAACAAACTGCTTTCTGACTGATTGCCTTGAAGGGAAAAAAAGAACCTATTTTTGTGCATCATTTACCAATCATGCCACACAAGCATTTATTTTTAGTACATTTTATTTTTTCATAAATTGCTAATGCCAAAGCTTTGTATTAAAATAAATAAATAATAAAGTGAAAAGGCTGTGCTGTTGCGTGTTATTCGCCCACTTGTGTTTGGAAGGCCAATTTGGAGGTCACATGCCCAGACTTCTGGTTCAGAGACAGAACGTGCTCGCGACTCCCCCTGGGAGGACCAGTGCCACTCATTCTGTTGGCATTTTCATGTTGGCTCCTACTGTGCCCAACTAGGTCCCCAGCCTGGGACCTTTGTGTGGTAATGCCCTTCGGGCTCTTCAAGGTCACCATTCACTCTGATCGTATCTTGTTCCTTTGTTTGTGGTTGATATCCCTCCAGCCACAACAGCAGCTCCAGGGACATGATATTGCATCGCTTGCCACTATCCACCTACCTAGTAGAGTGCTTTGCACATAGTAAGTGCTCAATAAATATTTGTGGGATGAAGGGTTAAGTGTAAGAAAAAAATCTCCAAAAGTCTTACCGATTAATAAGTCTGTCTGACTTTTTTAAACCTAGTTTTTACAGCATCCTTTTAAATATAACAAATTCTAAAAAGTTGGATGAAAGCAATTTTACATATATAAATGATATATTTTTGCTTTATTGATGAGCAAGACGTTGAAATATTTTGTTATATTGAATCATATGAGCTTGAAGAATTATCAGTCTGTGTTTCACCCGAGGATATTTTTCCATTGATATTTTTGGAGAGAGTGGGAGGGAGGGAGGGGGGAGAGAGAGAAACATCAATGTGAGAGAGACACGTTGATGTGGCTGCCTCTTGCAGGCGACCCTTCTGTGCACAGGCCAGTACTCTACCACTGAGCCACACCAGCTGGGGTCATATGTGTGACATTTTGAGCACTGAGTTCTCAGCCTTCCACCTCAGCATACCTGAGGGTGAGAACATATTCCCGTTGGTAGCAGGTTCCTTCAGCAGTCATGTTCAAATTGGTAGGCTGGGTTGAAGATTTTTTCCCTTTGTTTTGTTTTTTGTTTTTTTAGCTATAATTCACATACCATAAAATTTACCCTTTTAAAGGGTAAGCCATTCCAGGGGTTTTCAGTGTACTCACAAGGTTGTACAACCATCACAACTGTCTAACTACGTAGCGTTTTCATCACTCAAAAATGAAGTCCTGTACCCATTAACAGTAACCTCCCACTAATCTCTGTCTCTATGGATTTACCTACCCTGGATGTTTTCTATAAATACAATCATACAGTATGTGGCCTTTTAATCCTATATAATAAAAGCCTAATATGCAAATCGACTGAACGGCGGGACAACCGGTCGCTATGACACACACTGACCACCAGGGGGCAGACACTCAACACAGGAGCTGCCCGCAGGCGGCGGTGGGGGTTAGGGCCGGCGAGCGGGTGGCGCCAGGCCAGCCAAGGCAGGTGCCAGCAGGGGTCCCTCAATCGCCCCACTGGTCACCACACAGATCAGCCCTGATCGCCCACCAGGCCTAGGGACCCTACCTGTGCACAAATTTCATGCACCGGACCTCTAGTGTACACACACACACACACACACACACACACATATCTGTGTATATGTATGTATATATATATATATTTTTTTTTTTTTATTGATTTCAGAGAGGAAGGGAGAGGAAGAGAGAGATAGAAACTTCAATGATGAGAGAATTATTGATTGGCTGCCTCCTGCTGGCAATCTGGGCACATGTGCCCTGACCAGGAATCAAACTGACCTCCTGATTCATAGGTCAACGCTCAACCACTGACCCATGCTGGTTGGGCAGTATGTGGCCTTTTGTGTCTGGCTAATGTCTTCAAGGTTTATCCATGTTGTAGCAGTAACAGGACTTTATTCTTCTTTGTAGCTGAAGAATATTCCATTGCTTAGATACACCACATTTTGTTCATCCAGTCAGCCAGTGATGGCTGTTGGGTTCCCACCTTTTGACTGTTGTAAGCAAAGCTAGTATAAACATTAGTGAATGGGTTTTGTGTGAACTTATCTTTTCAGTTCTCTTGGTACATTTCTAGGAGTGGAATTGCTGAGTCATAGGGTAACTCGATAAATTTAAATTGTTGAAAACTGCCAAAGTGTTCTCCAAAGCAGCTGTACAATTTCACAATGTACAAGGGTTCCAATTTCTCCACATCCTCACCAGCACTTACTACTTTTCTTTTTGAAAAAATTACAGCCATATTCTTAGTGAGGGTACAGTTGCACCTCATTTTGGTTTTGATTTACATTTCCCTAATGACTAATGATTTGAGTATCTTTTCATTTGCTTGTTGGCCACTTGAGTGTCTTCTTTAGGAAAATGTCTATTCAAGTCCTTTGCACATTTTTAATTGGATTATTTGACTTTTTGTTGTTGAATTGTAAGAGTTCATTATATATTCCAGATATTAGACCCTTATCAGACATGATTTGCAAGCATTTTCTCTTTAAGTCCTTTTTTACTTTCTTTTTTATTTTAATAAATTTTTTATTGATTTCAGAGAGGGAGAGAGACATAAAAACATCAATGATGAGAGCTGCCTCCTGCACACCCCACATTGGGGATTGAGCCACAACCTGGGCAAGTGCCCTGACTGAGAATCAAACCGTGACCTCCTGGTTCATAGGTTGACAGTCACTGAACCACACCAGTTGGGCTACAATTGTCCTTTATAAAACCGCATTCCCTTCCCCTGCAGTCATCCCTGTCTTTTTTTTAAATTAAAATATAGTTGGTGCCTTGGCTGCTGTACTCAGTGGTTAGAGTGTCGACCCACGCACAGAAGTGTCGTAGGTTTGATTCCGGGTCAAGGGCACATTACCTGGGTTGCAGGTTCAATCCCCAACCAGGGTGCATTCAGGAGGTAAACAATATATCTCGTTCACATTGATGTTTCTCTCTCTCTCTCTCTCTCTCTCTCTCTCTCTCTCTCTCTCTCTCTCTCTCTTTCCTCCTCCCCTCCTCTCCCTCTCTCTCCCACTCTCTCTATAAAGTCTATGGAAAAAATATCCTCAGGTGAGGGTTAACTCATTATATATTATATATATATTATATATTATATACAGTGGGGCCTTGACTTACGAGTTTAATTTGTTCTGAGACCGAGCTCGTTAAGGAGCTCGTTAACTCAAATTACTCTACCAACTCGATGCGAAAAATCGGCCGAGAGACAGCTGGTATCTCAAAAAACTCGTTAGTCGGGACACTCGTAAGTCAAGGCCCCACTGTATATATATATTAACTAAAGGCCCGGTACACAGATTCGTGCACATTGAAAGGAAATTAATTAGCAGGTGGCTGGCAGGACAGGACTGGGCAAGACGGGCTGGACACGCCCTGGAGCCAACCTCTCACAGTCCCTCCCCGGCCAGCCACATCTGGGGCGGCGCCAGGGCTCAAAGGGCATCTGTGGAGTGAGCGGGGTCCCTCTGGCAGGTGGGGTCCCTCGGCCTGGCCTGCAGGGATTGGGCCAAAACTGGCTCTCCGACACCCCCGGGGGGTATGGATTGTGAGAGGGCGGTTCTCGGGTGATGCACCCCAGAATCGGGCTCCCTCCTCTCTGGTTCCAGGTGCGTCACCCAAGAACCACGGCTGCCAAGTCACCACAGCTACTGCATTGAGTGTCTGCCCCCTGGTGGTCAGTGCACATCATTGCCACCAGTCGGACGGTTGCTTAGACTTTCATATCTATATATATAAAAGGCTAATATGCTAAGTGTCCAACCATCCGGGTAATGACCTCACGTAGCAACATCTGGCTTCCTCTCCTTAGCGACTAGCTCAGCCGTGGGCAAACTACAGCCCACGGGCCGGATGCAGCCCGTTTGAAATGAATAAAACTAAAAAAAAAAAGACCGTACCCTTTTATGTAATGATGTTTACTTTGAATTTATATTAGTTCACACAAACACTCCATCCATGCTTTTGTTCCGGCCCTCCGGTCCAGTTTAAGAACCCATTGTGGCCCTCGAGTCAAAAAGTTTGCCCACCCCTGGACTAGCTCCTTGCAGTTTCTTCAGCCCAGGAACCCGATTTGCTTTATAGCCAGGTGCAAACATTTATACTTGAATCCTATTTTCTTTTCATTAGCTGGAAAATGGAGATTTAGAAAGCTTAGAAACTTGACCCGACTGAAAAGAAGTAAGAAATGGTGGACCTTGAAAATGACTTCAGGTTTTCTCACTTCGCAGAATATAGTCAAACACTGCTGCCGTTAAATTTTTTACCCTTTGTTCTCCCTGTGTGATCTATAATAATAATCTGCTTCATGTTGATATTTACTGCTGTGTTGCTGACAATTACCTGAAAGAGAAGTTGGGGTGCTTCATTGGGCTGGAAAAAGTTTAGCTACATCAGAAAGCAGGTCTAATTAAGCAAGTTTATTCTATATCTATGAAAGGCTAAGTTGACTTGCGTATGCGTGATATATATAAAGCTGTTGCTGGCGCCAATCGCATGCGTGTGTTTCCGTCTGTCATTGTCAATCGTGAATTTGGTTGACACTTCTATTATAGAGAAAGGGCAAATAGCGATATTAAAATATTCTAATTAATTTCCTTCCAATGTGCACGAATCCATGCACCAGGCCACAAGTACCTAGATAGTTAACTATATGTATTATATTAGTTTCAGGTGTACGATATAGTGATTTGACAGTTATATACCTTACACTGTGTTCATCACACTGAGTCTAGTAACTATCTGTCACCATGCCAACTTACCACCATTGTTGACTCTATTCCCCTTCACCTTCTCACCCCTCCCCTCTGACAACCATAAGTTTATTCTTTGTTTCTGAATCTGTTTCTGTTTTGTTTTGTTTGTTCTGCTTTTTAAAAAAATTCCACATATCAGTGAAATTAAGTATTTGTCTTTCTCTGTCTTATTTCATTTAGTATAATACCTTCTAGGTCCATCTATGTTGTCTCAAATAGCAAAATTTCATTCTTTAATTGCTGAGTAATATTCCATTGTGTATATATACCATATCCTCTTCATTCGTCTATCCATGAACACCTGGTTGCTTCCATAGCTTGGCTATTGTAAATAATTCTGCAGTGAACATAGTGGTGCATGTTTTTTCAAATTAGTATTTTTGTTTTCTTCAGATAAATATCCAGAAGTGGGATTGCTGGGTCATGTGGTTGTTGTGTTTTTAGTTTTGTGAGGAACCTTCATACTGTTTCCCCTAGTGGCTGCACCATTTTGCAGTCCCACCAAGCGTGCATGAGGGTTTCCTCTTCTCCACATCCTCACCAGTGCTTGTTGTTTGTTGATTTATTGATGGTGGCCATTGTGACAGGTGTGAGGTGATTCCTCATTGTGGTTTTGATTTGCATTTCCAAATTGTGGTGATGATCAATGATGTTGAGCATCTTTTCGCATATCTATCAGCCATATGTGTGCCCTCTTTAGAGAATTGTCTATTCAGGTACTCTGCCCATTTTTACTTAGATTGTTTGGTTTTTGGTGTTAAGTTGTATGAGTTCCTTATATATTTTGGATATTGACCCCTTAGCAGATATATCATTGGCAAATATATTCCCATTCAGTAGGTTGTCCTTTTGCTTTGTTGATGGTTTCCTTCACTGTGCAGAAACTTTTTAATTTTTATTTCCCTTGCTCAAGGGGACATATCCATAAAGACAATTCTAATGTTGATGTCAAATGTTTCCTTCTAGGAGTTTTATGGTTTCAGGTCTTACATTTAAGTCTTTTAATTCATTTAGAGTTTATTTTTGTATATGATATTAGACAGTGGTCCAATATTATTTTATTTTTTTGCACAGTCTGTCCAGTTTTCCCAGCACCACTTGTTGAAGAGACCGTCCTTTCTCCATGGTATATTCTTGCCTCCTTTGTCTTCAGTTAATTGATCTTATGTGCAAGCGTTTATTTCTGGGTTCTGTTTTTGTGCCACTACCATACTATTTTGATTATTATAGCTTTGTAGTAGTTTGAAATCAGAGAGCCTGATATCTCCAACTTTGTTCTACTTTCTCAAGATTGCTTAGCTAGTTGTGGCCTTTTGTGATTCCATATAAATTTAAAATTATTTGTTATACTTCTGTTAATTTAAAATGCCATTTGTATTTTGATAGGGATTACATTGAATCTGTAGCCTTCTTAGTGGTCATTTTAACAATATTAATCCTTCTAGTCCATGAGCACAGTATATTTTTCCATTTATTAATGTCCTCTTTATTTTCATTCTTTAGCATCTTACAGTTTTCAGAGTACAGGTCTTTCACCTCCTTCATTGAATTTATACCTATTATTTTATTCTTTAGATGCAATTGTAAATGAAATTGTTTCTGTAATTTCTTCTTCTGATCATTCATTATTAGTGTGACATATTTCTATATATTAGTTTTGTATCCTGATACTTTACTGAATTCATTTATTCTGTTAATTTTTTGGTGGATTCTTTCGGGCCGTGATGGCGAACCTATGACACGCGTGTCAGAGGTGACACGCGAACTCATTTTTTTGGTTGATTTTTCTTTGTTAAATTGCATTTAAATATATAAAATAAATATCAAAAATATAAATCTTTGTTTTACTATGGTTGCAAATATCAAAAAATTTCTGTATGTGACACGGCACCAGAGTTAAGTTAGGGTTTTTCAAAATGCTGACACGCCGAGCTCAAAAGGTTCGCCATCACTGGTTTAGGGTTTCTATACATAGTATCATGTCATCTGCAAATGATGACAGTTTTACTCTTCCTTTCCACTTTAGATGGCTTTCTTTTTCTTGTCTTGTCTGATTGCTGTGGCTAGGACTTCCAATACTGTACTGCATAATAGTAGTAAGAGCTGGCATCCTTGTCTTGTTCCTCATCTTAGAGGAAAAGCTTTCAGTTTTCACCACTGAGTATGATGTTAGTTGTGGGATTGTCATGTATGGCCCTTATCATTTTAGGTAAGTTCCTTCTGTACCCACTTTTTTGAGAACTTTTATCAGAGATGAATGTTAAATTTTGTTAAATACTTTTTCTATTAAGATGATCATATGATTTTTATCTTTGGTTTTATTGATGTGATGTATCACATTAATTGTTTTGTGGATATTGAACTGCCCTTGCATTCCTGGTATAAATCCCACTTGATCATGGTGTATAGGCTTTTTAATCTATGTTGAATTGGGTTTGCTAGTATTTTGTTGAGAATTTTTACATCTATGGTCATCAGAGATAGTGGCCTGTAATTATTTTTTGGCCTGGTTTTGGTATCAGGTTAATGCTGTTCTTGTAGAATGAGTATAGAAGCCTTTCTTATCAATTTTTTTGAATAGTTTGAGAAGGATAGGTATTAATTCTTCTCTAAATTTTTGGTGGAATTCACCTGTGAAGCCAACAGGTGCTGGGCTTTTGTTTTTGGTAGTTCTTATTATTGTTTCAAGTTCATTGCTAGTATTTGGTGTGTTCAGATTTTCTGTTTGTTTCTGATTTAGTCTTCGAAGGTTGTCTGTTGTTAGAAATGTATCCATTTCAGTTGTCCAGTTTGTTGGCATATAATTGTTCAGTGTTCTTTAATGATCCTTTGTATTTCTGTGATGTTGATTGTAATCCCTCTTCTTTCATTTCTAATTTTATTTATTTGAGCTCTTTCTCTTTTTTCTTTTTTAATATTATTTCTTTTTATATATTTTTTTATTGATTTCAGAGAGGAAGGGAGAGGGAGAAAGAGACAGAAACATCAATGATGGGAGAGAATCATTGATCGGCTGCCTCCTGCATGTGCCCTACTGGGGATCGAGCTTGAAACCCAGGCATGTGCCCTGACGGGAATCAAACTGTGACTTCCTGGTTCATAGGTTGATGCTCAACCACTGGGCCACACCAGCTGGGCACTTTCTCTTTTTTCTTGAAGAATCTTGCTAGAGGTTTATCCTTTCAAAGAACTAGCTCTTAGTTTCATTGATCTTTTCTATTGTTTTATTTTGTCTCTGTTTTGTAGTTTCTGATCTTTATTATTTTTTTCCTTCTACTTTGGATTTTGTTCTTTTTCTAGTTTCTTCAGGTGTAAAGTGGGTTGTTTGGTTTATTTGGGATTTTTCCTGTTTCTAAATGTAGGCCTGTAAAGCTATGAACTTCCCATATATTTTGGAAAGTTGTGTTTTCATTTTCATTTGTCTCAAGGAAGTTTTGGGGGATTTTTTTCGTGATTGTTGTTATTAATTCTCACCTAAGGATATTTTTTCCATTGATTTTTAGAGAGAGTGGAAGGGAGGGGGGAGGGAGGGGGGAAGAGAGAAACATCCATGTGAGAGAGACACATCCATTGATTGCGAGGCACATGCCCTGACCTAGGCTGGGGATTGAGCGTGCAACTGAGGTACATGTCCTTGACCGGAATCAAACCCATGTCACTTTGGTCCTCAGGCCAACACTCTAACCACTGAGCAAAACCAGCCAGGGCTGATTTCCTTTTTGATCCGTTAGTTGTTTAGTATCATGTTGTTTAATCTTCACATATGTGTGTTTTTTCCAGCTTTTTCCTGTAGTTCATTTGTGGCAGTGTGGTCAGAAAATATGCTTGATATAACTTTAATCTTAGTAAAGTTGAGGCTTATTTTGTGACCTAATATGTGGTCTATCCTAGAAAATGTTCTATGTGCCTTTGAGAAAACTGTGTAATCTACAGTTTGGGGATGAAATGTTCCTTGAATATCTATTAAGTCAGTCTAGTCAAGTGTGGCATTTAAAGTCATTATCTCCTTGTTGATTTTTTGTGTGGATGATCTATTCATTGACGTATGTGGAGTATCAAATTCTCCAATTATTGTATTACTGTTAATTTTTGCTTTTATGTCCATTGATACTTCCAGCTATGTTGGGTATATAAATATTTATAATTGTTATATCCTCTTTTTGGGTTAACTCCTTTATAATTATGTAATATCCTTTTGTCTCTCCTTTTTTTAAAATATATTTTTATTGATTTCAGAGAGGAAGAGAGAGGGAGAGAAATAGAAACATCAGTGATGAGAGAAAATCATGGATCTGCTGCCTCCTGCACGTCCCATGACTGGAGATCGAGCCCGCAACCTGGGCATGTGCCCTGACCAGGAATCGAACTGTGACCTCCTGGTTCATAGGTTGACGCTCTACCACGGAGCCATGCCAGCCGGGCTCTATTTACATTCTTTGATTTGAAGTCTGTTCTGCCTGCTATGCGTATTGCTATCCCAGCTTTCTTTTTGTTTCTTTTTGCATGGACTCTCTTTTTCTATCCCTTCACTTTCAGTCTGTGTGTGTGTGTTTTTTTATCTAAAGTGAATCTCTTGGAAGCAGCGTGTAGAGGGGTCTTGTTCTTTTATCCATTCAGCCACCCTAGGTCTTTTGATTGGAGCCTTTAGTCCATTTACATTTAAAGTAATAATTGAGCCCGGCCGGTGTGACTCAGTGGTTGAGAGTCAAACTATGAACTAAGGACATCACTGTTCAATTCCTAGTCAGGGCACATGCCTGGGCTGCCAGCTCAATCCCCAGTAGGAGGCATGCAGGAGGCAGCCGATTGATAACTCTCATCATTGATGTTTCTATCTCTCCCTTCCTCTCTGAAAAATCCATTTTAAAACTTAGTAATAATTTATAGGTATGTGCTTATTTTGTTAATTTTTTTGGCTGTTTTTGTTCTCTGTTCCTTTCTTCTCTTAATTCCTTTCCTTTTGATTTGCAGATATTCTTTAGTGTTTTGTTTGGGTTCCTCTATATTTTTTGTAGGTTTTTGGTTTGTGGTTACCCTCACTTGCCTCTCAGGAGGAATTGCTCTGAATAGAGATGTACATTCTGTGTGTTCTTGGGAGGGTCTAGCTCAGCATCCTCCTACACCACCATCTTGGGCCTGCCTCCCAAGTTTTTAATTTTGATGGGAATCCAATGTGTCTCTTTTTTCTTTGGTTTGTGTTTTAGGTGTCATATCTAGGAAATGATTATGTAATTGAAGATCACAAAAACTTCCAAGAGTTTTATAACATTCACAGAGCATGGCTTTCCATGAGGAGGCCCAGGAATTTTGGAAGGAGTGAAGTAGATGCAGATTGGCTCCTGGAATTAAAAGAATGGGGTCACAAAAGAAAGCGGGGGGGCGGGGGGGAGCGCGGGGGCGGGGAGCTGGTTTAGAACATTACAGCTCAGAGCTACCTAACAGACAAGCCCACGGGACAGAAATAGGGTTGGCACAGTTGGGTCAGTGACAAGAGAAAGATTCTCAACACCCGTAGGTAAAGCGACCTCTGGGAAGACTCCCTCCGACAGGAGAGCAGCAGAACCGCCCAGAGAGGGAAGCTGGAGACCTCGCTGGAGAGCGCTTTCCTCTGAGGGGTCTAACAGGACAGGTCCAGATAACATCAGAACCGAGTTCAGCCTGAGGAGAAGGGGAAAGGTAACACCAGAGTGAGAAGGTGCCCAGGAGGGGAGCTGTGCTGGCAGCAATGGCCTGCAGTCTCTGAGGAGGCTTTGGAACCCAGAAGTCCAGCAAATCTGTAAAAGTTACACAGTTCCTTCACTCCGGCTTTCTTTAAAGTTTTTCATAAAAGTTCCCTTTGAAGAAAATGTCACTGGTCTTACCTAACCACGCAAGGGGCAAGGGTTTCCTCCGCCTGGGTCAGAGCCTCAGGCAGGCTGCCCGCCCCCACGCCCCCGGCGGTGCCTCCTCCTGCTCCGGGAAGCGGCAGAGGCAGAGGGGTCCTGGCAACAGCCGACCCGACACCTCCCTCCCGGAGGCTCTTTCCTCGTGACCAACACACACCGCACATGACTACGATAGGAATGGCCCAGGCTCATGGACAGAGAAGAGTCCTTCAGAATTCAAAGACACAAGTGATTTCTTTCTCTTCAAACCCAGAAAAATGCATTTCCAGCACCTCGCTTTTGGTCACATACTTAACAAACTGTAATAGGAGATTATATCCTAGGGTTTTAGGGCAGTTTATAAAGGCAAAAAGTAAAACGTCCCAGTTACTTTCTAAAAACTCTCAAATCACAGTGAAAGGCTGACAAGTACAGGGACTGCAGCTTCTCTGAGGACATCAGTCATGTCCTCATGCACATCACCGGGAGGAGTTGACTCAGCCATTGGCTGTGAGGACCAGCTGCAACTACAGGGGGGAGCTGCTGTGCGGGAGACACCCCTATGGAGCCGGACTTGCTTCAGTGGTGCTCACTGAGTCTGCCCCTTGAGTGTGCCGCTTACGAATGTGAAGAGTTGTAATCTGGTGTGGTCTCACACTGACCACTGGGTATACTGGCTCTTGGGTCTCCAGGGAAATGCAAAGTCAGCCACTGCCTGGGGCCACCCAGCAGAAGCTACAGAGAGATCTTTAGATTCCTCCTCTTTGTATCAGGTTTGGAAGTGCCCAGATGAGGCCCAGCTATGAAGCAAGGCAGGCTGGTGCTGGTGCCGGTGCTGGGTCGTGGGCCTTTTATTGATAGGTTTAGGGCTCCCTGACCCAGCTGCAGCTTGTTTGACAGATTTTAGCCTGAGCAAGGACAGGCCATTCATATGCAAAAGATGCTGCACACAGCTTGGGTGTGGTTGTAAATTGGATGAGACAGGGTCTTAGGGAATCACCAGGGCAGAGCAAACAGAAATGGCTGCCAATTAGCTCTGCAACCCGGGAGGTCCCACCATAGGAACAATGATCCCTGCGGGCACCTCTGTCTGGGAGAAAGCCACCCCGTAGTTCCTGCCCGATGCCAGACAATCCACTTCCTCTTCATATGTGTCTGTCCCCCAGAGCCTCGCCCTGGTGCTGGAGCTCAGAGGCAGTGGGACCTTGTAAGGTCAGTTCATGGTGCAGGCCTTTAAAGAGGAACAGCTGGGTCTCCAGCAGTCTCTGTGTCACTGAGCCCCAATCTGTACTGGTTTTTACAGCCCATAGTTCTTACTGCTCATAGGGACTCCTCTTCCCAGCTCTGGTACCCTGGGCTGGGCATCTGATGTGGGGCTAGGACCCCTTGCTCCTCAAGGCAGCCTCCGCAGAGACAATCGCCCTCCCAATTAAAAAAAGGCACACGTGGGTGCCAGACCAACCCGTCCCGTGCCTCCGCACCTCCTATGAGTTTCAGTGTGCTTTCTTCTTTACTTCTCTAGTTGTAGGACTTCCATTCAGCCAGCTTTTCAGTGGTTCTGGATGATGGTTGTTCTGTATTTTAATTGTAATTTTGATGTGGTTGTGGGAGGTGGCAAGTGCGGGCATTTACCTATGCCGCCATCTTCAAATCTCCCATCTCTTATTTTTTTTACAGCCCCAGAGTCTGTAAGAAAGCCTCTTGTCTATAGTTAGTAAGCTGAATAATCATTAAACAACTGTGATCCTATTCTTATTGTGTGTCCTTCCCCCTATACAGAGGTGGAGAGGGAGAGTAAGGAGGCAATAGAAACATTGACGTGAGAGAGAAACATCATCGGCTGCCTCCTGTGCATGCCCTGACTTGGGATGGAACCTGCAACCTTTTGGTGTACAGAACGATGCTCCAACCAACTGAGCCACCCAGCCAGGACAACATAGGGTGCCTTAAGAATTAAATGTAGCATCCCAGAAGAAAACTACATCTTTGAAGATCAGAAATCTCAGAAAAGGGTTTCCCTAATACTGTCACAGACTCTCTAATGGTTACATTTGTAAGTACGAGGGACCTATGCTTTTGTAAACATTTCCTGTCTTCATCTTAACCTGACAGGTTTCCCCTAAATGGCTCAACTCTACACAGTTCTTTTCCCATTTTGCATCTACATCAACAGTTCCCTCAAGGCATAGACAAGCTTCCATTTCTCTTTGCTAGAAATGAATCAGAAAACGAGTACTTAACAAAATTTAAGACCAAGAATATAGGAAACTATAGATTATCCAAAAAAAAATGTGGATCATAATATTCTTCTTCCTCAATATTTGGAGATTATTCGACATCAGTGCATATAGATCCGTCTGCACTCTTCTCTTTAATATTAATAAATGCATTTTATATTGAATCAATTCTAAATTGATGGACATTTCTGTTATTTAAGAATCTTTATAATTTCTATGAAGGCCATATAACTACCAAAATTGATGATGTACATAAATAGCAAGGGTGGTTAATTTCTGGGTTCTTGATTGTCTCTTAGTGTAAAAGCCCTTTTTATTCATGCTGAGATAGTTCCAAGTTAAAACTAGTTGGACACAAATTAGTTACCCCTAATTGGGATAATATACATCCCCCAGTCCTTTCAACGTTATGTAGTGTTTATGGGCACAGTGTGAAGAGACAGAAATAAAGTATATTGAGTTGTCCCCTAGCCGGTTTGGCTCAGTAGATAGAGTGTCAGCCTGCAGACTGAAGGGTCCCAGGTACAATTCCAGGGGTGTGCAGGAGGCAGCCGATCAATGGTTCTCTCTCATTGATGTTTCTAGGTCTCTCTTCCTCTCCCTTCCTCTCTGAAATCAATAAAAAAAAAATCTTTTTCTTTTATTGTCTAAAATTTTACATATGTTTCCTTTTTCCCCAATTGACACCCTCCCCCCTCCCCCAGCCATTCCCACCCCAGGCAAGCCCCCAGTGTCTGTGTCCTTGGTTATGCTGATATGCATGCATACAAGTCCTTTGGTTGCTCTCTACTCCCCGCCCCCACTCCCCTGCCATTTGTCTCTGGATCTGTTCTTTTTTTTTTTTTTTTTTGATATATTTTATTGATTTTTTTACAGAGAGGAAGGGAGAGGGATAGAGAACCAGAAACATTGATGAGAGAGAAACATCGATTGGCTGCCTCCTGCACACCCCCTACTGGGGATATGCCTGCAACCTAGGTACATGCCCTTGACTGGAATCGAACCTGGGACCCTTCAGTCTGCAGGCCAACGCTCTATCCACTGAGCCAAACTGGTCAGGACTGGATCTGTTCTTGTTCATTAAATTATGTTGATCATTATATCCCACATATGAGTGAGATCATGTGATATTTATTTTTCTCTGGCTTATTTTGCTTAGCATAATGTTCTCCAGTTCCATCCATGTTGTTGCAAATGTTAAAAATTCCTTCTTTTTTTTAGCAGCATTGTATTCCATTGTGTAGATGTACCTCAGTTTTTTAATCCACTCATTTGCTGATGAGCACTTAGGCTGTTTCCAGATCTTAGCTATGGTGAATTGTGCTGCTATGAACATAGGGGTGCATATGTCCTTTCTGATTGGTGTTTCTGGTTTCTTGGGATATATTCCTAGAAGTGGGATCACTGGGTCAAAAGGCAGTTCCATTTTTAGTTTTTTGAGGAAACTCCATACTGTCTTCCATAGTGGCTGCACCAGTCTGCATTCCCACCAGCAGTGCACAAGGGTTCCTTTTTCTCCACGTCCTCGCCAGCACTTGTCGTTTGTTGATTTGTTGATGATGGCCATTCTGACAGGTGTGAGATGGTACCTCATTGTCGTTTTGATTTGCATCTCTCGGATGATTAGTGACTTTGAGCATGTTTTCATGTCTCTTGGCTTTCTGAATGTCCTCTTTCGAAAAGTGTCTATTTACATCCTTTGACCATTTTTTGATTGGATCGTTTATCTTCTTTTTATTAAGTTGTATAAGTTCTCTGTAAGTTTTGGAGATTAAGCCCTTATCAGAAATATCATTGGCAAATATGTTCTCCCATGCAGTGGGCTTTCTTGTTTTATTGATGTTTTTTTTTGCTGTGCAGAAGCTTTTTATTTTGATGTAGTCCCATTTGCTTATTTTCTCCTTAGTCTCCATTGCCCTAGGTGCTGTGTCTGTAAAGATGTTGCTGCGACATTGATGTTTCTAGTTCTCTCTCCCTCTCCCTTCCTCTCTGAAATCAATTAAAAAATATTTTTAAAAAATAATAAAGTATATTGAGTTGTACTTATGAGTAGTTTATGGTCTAAAAGGGGAAGAAAGATATAAAACAGCAGATAGGACAATACACATAATCAAGTACTTATATTTTGCAGAGAATTGCAAAATCTCTTATGTTTTTAATTGCATTTGTCAGTTTCAGGATTCTAAAATCTAGAAAGGACTTTTAAAACACACTAAGGCAGTGGTTCTCAACCTGTGGGTCGCCAACCTGTGGGTCGCAACCCCTTTAGGGGTCCAACGACCCTTTCACAGGGGTCGCCTAAGACCATCAGAAAACACATATATAATTACATAATGTTTTTGTGATTAATCACTATGCTTTAATTATGTTCAATTTGTAACAATGAAAATACATCCTGCATATTAGATATTTACATTACGATTCATAACAGTAGCAAAATTACAGTTATGAAGTAGCAACGAGAATAATTTTATGGTTGGGGGTCACCACAACATGAGGAACTGTATTAAAGGATCACAGCATTAGGAAGGTTGAGAACCACTGCACTGAGGGAACCCGAAGCCATTGATAATAAGTTGATTAGGTTTCTGCTTCTAGTAATGTCATTCTAGCTTGTTGTAGTCCAACCAGCATACCAGAAAAGTCAGCAAATAGGGAAAAGCCTTTTTTTGAATATTTGATTTTAAGCCATTGAAGAGCTATAAATGCAGTGAGGACCTTAGATACTAAGCCCAGAAAAGGAAAGTTCAACACTGGGTATTTCAGGCATTTGCTGTCATGAACAAACACTGTGAAGTGGCTACATGTGGGTGAAAGCCACAGAGGTGAGGAGAGCCCGGCAGTCTTAGTGTTCTTGTGAGACGAACTGGGGTGTTCAGGGCCCACCAAGGAGAACGAGCCCTGAAAAACACCCGAGGCTTTCCATTGGACTCCCCAAAGCTCTGCACCCTGCAACTGAGGATGAACCAGAATCTGACTAGCCCAACTCTGCCTCTGCTTAATTTCTAATTGGATTCAAGTGACATGCCATTTCCTAAAAGTGATATATTCCTTCTTAAGGCAATCAGAAACCTATGGAAGACACCACCATCAGCAGCCTCTGTTTATCTCCACATTTTTCACATGCAATGTCTAGCAATCCATCAAAAATACCAGGCATATTATTATAGACTAGGGCCCAGTGCATGAATTCGTGCACCTTGAAAGGAACTGTGGGCTGTGAGGCTGCAGTGAGCATAGGAGTGGGTCTCAGCCCATCCTCCGCGCCCCTACCTGGCCCCTCCCACTGCGGCCCCCAGCCCCCTGTCTGATGGCAGCCCCACTCCAGCCACTGCCACTCCCACAGGCTGATCGTGCCAGCCCAGCTCGCATCTGCTGACAGCATGGAGCAATTGGGGCCTGCGCCAGCAGCAGGTGTGAGCAGGGCCAGCACCGTCAGC
The DNA here is from genome assembly GCF_000147115.1 of Myotis lucifugus. Taxonomy (NCBI): domain Eukaryota; kingdom Metazoa; phylum Chordata; class Mammalia; order Chiroptera; family Vespertilionidae; genus Myotis; species Myotis lucifugus. The sequence goes on along the minus strand of NW_005871465.1, from coordinate 481,912 downwards.
AAGTGGGAGTGGCGGCTGCTGCCTCAATCACCCCTCAGGAGCAGGGGGAGGTGGAGAAGCCCTTGGGGTGATCAGGGCCAGTGTCAGGCGCCAGCAGTGGGTGCAAGCGGTGGCTCCAGCGCCGGCAGCGGGTGTGAGCACTGGGCGGGACCGCGGCACATGGGAGCAAAGAGTTTTCAGTAACCACCAGAGGCTTTCCCTGGTGACAGCGACTGGTGCCCACCTTGGTCTGGTGCCTCCGCTCACCTGCTCCACCATCCCACCGCAGCCGATGCCCACCATGTTCCATGCTCTGCTGCTTGCTGCCAATGCCTGCCATATATCGTGCATGCTCCCTGGTGGTCAGCACATGTCATAGCGACCAGTTGTTCGGTTGTTCCACCATTCATTCAGTTTGCATATTAGGGTTTTATATATATAGACTAGAGGCCCAGTGCACAAAATTCGTGCACGGGTAGGGTCCCTAGGCCTGAATGGCGATCAGGGCTGATCTGTGGGGCGACCAGCAGTGTGATTGGTGGGCCCCCCGCTGGCAACTGCTTTGGCCAGCCTGGTGCTACCTGCTTGCCAGCCCCACCACCCACTGCCGCCACCAGTCGCCTCCCTCTGTGGGGCAACTGGTGGAGCATTCGGGGGGCCCCCGCTGGCACCCACCTTGGCTGGCCTGGGGCCTGCGGGCTGGGGATAGCTCCTGTGTTGAGTGTCTGCCCCCTGGTGGTCAGTGCACATCATAGTGACCAGTCATTCCACCAGTTGTTCCGCCGTTCGGTAGATTTGCATATTAGGCTTTTATTATGTAGGATACAATGGAATATTATTCAGCAATAAAAAAGAATGAAATCTTGCCATTTGTGATAGCATGGATGGACCTACCTTGTATTATGCTAAATGAAATAACTCAGAGGCAAATACCATATGGTCTCGCTTATATGTTGAATCTAAAAAAACAAATGGACAAACAGACTTATAGATACGAAGAACAAACTGATGGTTGCCAAAGGAGGGGGTAGGGAAGGGGTGAAAAAGGTGAAGGGGATTAAGAGGTACAAACTTCCAGTTATAAAGTAATGTCACAGGATATAATGTACAGCACAGGAAATGTAATCAATAATGTCATAACTTTGGCCCTGGCTGTTGTACTCAATGGTTAGAGCATCAGCCAGCACACTGAAGGGTCTTGGGTTCAATTCCCAGTCAAGGGCACATACCAGGTTGGATTCCTGGCACCTGTGCGGGAGGCAACCAATCAATGTCTCTCTCTTCCTCCTGATCTTCTACTCTATCTAAAATCAATGGGAAAATATCCTTGGGTGAGGGTTAACAAAAATAAATAAACAAGTAAATATAATATAACTTTGTATGGTGACAGATGATAATAGGCTTACCATGATCATATTGTAAGGTATATAAGGGTAGAATCACTATATTGTACACCTGAAAATAATATCATATTGTATGTCAAGTATACTTTAATAAATAAAGAATAATACAGCCCTAGCTGGTTTGGCTCAGTGGATAGGGCGTAGGCCTGCAGACTGAAAAGTCCCAGGTTTGATTCCGGTCAAGGGCACATGCCCAGGTTGTAGATTCGATCCCCAGTTGAGGGCATGCAGGAGGCAGCCAATCAATGATTCTCTCTCATCTTTGATGTTTCTATCTCTCTCTCTCCCTTCCTCTCTGAAATCAATAAAAATATTTTTTAAAGAACGAATAATACAATAAAATAAAAAATACCAGGCATAGCCCAGCCAGTGTAGCTCAGTGGTTGAGCATCAACCTATGAACCAGGAGGTCACGGTTTGATTCCTGGTTGGGGCACATGCCCAGGATATGGGCTTGATTTCCAGTGCAGGTTGTGGGCTCAATCCCCAGTACAGGAGGCAGCCAATCGATGTCTCTCTCTCACATTGATATTTCTCTCTGTGTGTCTCTCCCCCTCCCTTCTACTCTCTCTAAAAATCAATGGAAAAATATCCTCAGGTAAGGATTAACAACAACAACAAAAACACAGGCATACCAGAAAACCAAATGACAAAAAAAGGAGGAAAAACAAAGAATAGAAATAGATCCACAAGAAATACAAATATTGGAAATATCTGGCATGGACTTTAAAATAACTTTAAGTACATTTAGGAAACCAATGACAAGATGGATAACTTTAACAATTAAAGCTGTAGTAGAGATAGGCAAACGCATTGCTGGAACAAAATAGTGCCCAGAAAAACCCATACCTATAAGAGCAATAGATTTTCAACTAAGGTCTCAAGGCAATTCAATGGGGAAAGGCTAATTCTTTAAACAAATGATGCTGAAACTATTGAACATATCCATAGGCAGAAAGATGAACTTCAATCTTTATTTCTCACCATATACAAAAAATGTATTTGAAGTGGTTTATCTAAATGTAAGAACTAAAACTATAAAAGTTCTAGATGAACACACAGGATAAAAATCTTAATGGCCTTGGGTTTTGCAAAGATTTATTTATCCTGCTACAAAAGCATCCACTATAGGAGGAAAAATCAATAAATCAGGTTTTATTAAAATTTCAAACTTTTGCTCTTCAAAGGGCATTGTTAAGAAAATAAAAAAGCAAGCCACAAACTGGGAGAAAATACTTGCAAAACATGTATATCTGACAGAGGAACTGTGTCCAAAATATTTTTTTTTAAACTCTTACAGCCCTGACCGGTTTGGCTCAGTGAATAGAGCGTCAGCCTGCGGACTGAAGGGTTCCAGGTTCGATTCCAGTCAAGGGCATGTACCTTGGTTGCGGGCACATCCCCAGGATCAATGTTACTCTCTCATCAATGTTTCTAACTCTCTGTCCCTCTCCCTTCCTCTCTGTAAAAAATCAATAAAATATATTTTTAAAAAAACCTCTTACAACTCAATAATAGGAAGACAACCCAATTTTTTAAATGGGCAAAAGATTTGAACAAAATGCTTCACAAAATATATACAATTGGTACATAAGCACATGAAAAATGCCAGAAATCAGGGGAATGCAAATTACGCCACAGTGAGATGCTGCTGCACTCCTTCCATGGCTGACACGTAAAACACTGACTGTGTGCGTGTTGGGAGGTAGAACTCACACCGCTGGCAGGATGCTCAGTAGTTCACCCGCTTTAGAAACGTCGACTTCTATTCAGCCTTTCGCTCCTAGAAACCCACCGAGGGCAGTGGCAGTCAGACGCACACACGTGTTCATAGCAGCTTTATTTGTAAGAGCCAATAAATTACTATACGACTCCACTTACATAAAATTCTAGAAAGATACAAACTCACCTACATTTACCTGGGAGGACGACTAGGGTGGAAAGAAAGGAAGAATTATGAGTCACCAGGAAGTTTTGGGGGTGATGGAGATGCTTACTGTCTTGATTTCAGCAATCGTTTCAGGGACGTGTACATAGGTCAAGACTCATCAAATTATACACTTTAAATATGTGCATTTCGTTATATGTCAATTATACCCCAATAAAACTGTAACACGAAACACAGTTATTCAGAAAAGGAAATGTAAGCATGGCTTAGCTCTGAATAGCACAAATAGTCAAATAATGTAAACATTGAATTTTCTTTAAAATATAATTATGCGGAGGCAATGGGGAGATGTGTGGCTGTGTAAAGGGCTAGATGGGGAATCCTCCACAGTGGGGGTTCAGCAGGTAAAGTCTAAGGCTGGAAACATGCTATTTAGGGACATGGGGGGAAGTATGCCACGAATAGGCTCCAAGTGGCTGTCTCTGAGGAAGGGGGTCGTAGATTACTGGTCTTAGCACATGTGGGAGGAACTGTCTGAACCATGTGCAGGTATAACTTCAATATAAATAAGAACTAGTAGGGCACTACCAGAGCCTCAGAGTCACAACCTCCGTCTGCCCGGGGGTGAAGCGGCTCTGTGACCCCCGACCCCGGGCTCAGACAGGAGACACGGGATTTCCCATGTGATCGCGGGCCCCCCGGTCAGCGTCTGCAGGTTTGCGAGTGGAGGCCGTGTGAGCGCACCAGGCAGCTTTTGCTTCGAAGAGCTCCAGTGGTCCATCTCTTGGGGACCCAAACGTTGGAACTGGCGTGCTTAAAGCGGCTTAGATTGAAGGATGCCTGAGTTCTTTGCATTTTTCTCATGACAAGAACCCAAAATATAGACACATATTTGAGACAATGTGATGCTTGGAAGATAATTCACCTTCTTTCCTCCAAGCCACGTGGGAAGTGTGGGGAGTAGAGGCCTGACGACCTAGTGATCTGTCCTTCTTGTCCCTTCTCCAGGTGGTCACTTCTTCCAGCGCAGCTCTCTGTCCCCTCGGAGCCTGGTGTATGAAAGTGAGTTCTCCACACTCGAGCCTTCCCTGGACATGTATGATGAGAACAAAACCTGATTTTTTACAGAGGGGCCGTTGGGGGTCACCTCTTCTGTGGTTTGATTTACGATCACCTTCCTCGTTTTGTATTCTCCTGTCAGCGTCTGTTTTGGAAGAATGGCAGCGCTTTCCAAGCTCAGGCGGGGGCTCAGGGGTAAATTGCAAAGTTCCCCCCTGGTGAGGCTTTGAGAACAGCCTGTGTCCCAGGTGACCTGGTGGCAGCCAAACCCCGCCCAACGCTGGCCACTGACCATGGCCCCGACGAGCCTGGCTGTTTGCAGAGGAGGCAGCCCAGGGTTCATGGTGCATCGTAAACATGTGTCTGAAGAGCCACATGCTGTCTGTGCCGGGGTGATGCTGGCATTTTTAAATACCTTTGTGCTCCCCACTTATGATGCCTACTAACGCCCACAGGCGCGCTTCTACCGCCGTGGGCACGAGTCGCTGCTGCATGGCCCACTCTGTATTTTCCTGTCTCTTAATCTACTTCCTGTTAAAAGGCCTCTTTCTGAAGGTTCCTGAGAGAAAGCCTCACCTTTTGTCCCTCCTCTGAGACTGACCACCCAGAGCATCGCCGCGGGCTGCAGGCAGGCTGTGCCGGACAGGCATCGTCCACACGGTCACAGAGCATGACAGAAGGTGTCACCCGCTTCTGTGACCGCCGAACACTGAAGGCTCTGTCCCTGAGGCCTGTGACTTATTTGCTTGGCAGCCACTGAGGCGCATGGGGAGGTGGCACCCAGGAGGCAGCCTGGCAATCATCCCAGCCTGACAGCCAGTGGGTGTCAAAATCGGAAGGGTTCTGCGTGCTTTTCTCTAGAAGATCGGCTCACCCCCTCGCCGGCAGACACCGGACGAGCACCCCGCTTCAGGCTTCACCGGTGCAGCCCAGTGCTCTCCGCCAGCCTTGGGTCGGATGAAGAAGGTGGGGAAGCTTACAGAAGAAGGCGTGGGGGCCCGTGCAGCACAGATCTGGGACACGTGCCCTGACTCACCTGGGATGACATCAAGTGAACCTCACAAGAAACACGCATTTTAAGAGTAATCCCAACACGGAATCACGATGAGCAATTTTACGAAACAAATCTAGACATCCTTGTTGCTCAAAGACACACCCTAGTGCAGCCTGTTTCTCCTGGTGACACCGCAGAGTGTCAGAGCCCGCCTGTCTGTTTATGAGGACGGACCTTCAGTCTCCGTGTGCCCAGAGTTAGACCAGCAGCAAACCGCACGTGTCCCCATGCCGCCCTTCTCACGGACCTGCCGGACAGGAGTGTGAGGGGACCCTCGCCCTTCCCCACGGCACCGGCTTCTCTTTAACAGCCTCTCTGCTTGCGATTTGTTGCTAAGATGCCTCGGACACAGTTAGGCCCGGAGCGAAACCCGCGCAGAACCAGGCGGAGCACCTGAGGCTCCCCGTCTCAGCAGGTTTGGGGTTTCGTCGCTCGAGGTTGGAACAGTGCAGAGTTTTAAGGTCTTGGCAGGTTTTTCTTTTTCCCTTTAACCAAGGGCTTTTGGTCGTTTCCTAGTTATAGTCATTGCACTGTACAAATATTTTTTATAAAATACAGCTTCAAGAAGCCCTGTTCATGGACAGGTTGGCCACCGGCTTGGCGAGAGAACGGAGTCCGGGCACCTGGGCGCCGTCTGGTCTGCGGAGGCCCCAGACTCGCGCCTGCCTTGGGGTTTAGTTCGGCTCCTCCCGCGGGGAAAGGGGCCGTTCTTGCCATGGCCGCACCACACCCGCTTTTCTGAACCAGAACTCAGATCCCAGCGCAGCATTTTCTTCCGACCTGTGCGGTCTCACAAAAGCAGTTACTTTCAATTAAATTACTTGGGAAGACATGTAAAATTCAGGCCCCTAAAAATCCACTTCTTGATGTCGTGTTTGAATTTCTGGTAAATCTCGGGCACACGTTTCCTGCCGGATAACCGAGGAGGGGTTTCTGACAGGGAGTTCCCTGCGGCTTCAGATCCAGCTGGACGCTCTTTTCTGGACGTCGGAGCTGCTTTCCTTCTCAGCGCCACAGTGCCCCGCTTGTCCGGAGGGACAGTGGCTTCTCCGCGCAGGCCATGCACGTCGGGCAGAGCGAGGGAGGCATGACTGTCTCAAAAGCGGCCTCTCTGCTGGCAGCTGAGCTGAGGGAAACCCTCGCGGAGCCACCCAGGGGCCTGGCGGGGCGGGGCAGCAGGGCTGCTTGGGGGTGAGCTTGGTGAGAACACACTCCTGCATGAGAAGCTCAAGTCTCAGAGCTTGTGGGCCAGGCGTGCGCGGTTGGGGGTGCGGAGAGGGCTTTTCCCACATCCTATGAGCCTCTCCGCTGTTGCAGATCTCACAGCCACCGCGGGTATTCCCTGGGGAGTGTATGGTAACCTGTGATCGTTTGGGGGGTACGGTGGGGGGACTATTTGAAGATAGAGGGGCAGAGCCGTGACTTCCACCACAGACCTCCGTCCCTGCGGTGGCCTCTGAGCTGGCAGCAGACCCCAGGGCATGTGGGCTGAGGTCCGGAGCAGCAGGAATTGGGTTGTGACAGTTAAAATGCCAATGCCTACAATTTGGTGATGTTTAACTTCCTAAGGGAAGAACTTCCCATAGCCCTCCTTTCCCGTTATTTCGGGGACAGAGGAGAGGTGGCTGGCCAGCTGGCCACAAGCTGGGCACCCGTGGTGGGTCGGGGGCAGTGGGTGGTGCTAGCGGGCAGCTGTCCGCCCAGGGCCGCCTGCCTCTGCCCCCTCAGGGGAACACCAGTTCTACCACCAGGGGTTAGCAGTACCTTGTAACGTCCGGTGAGCCCCACTTTTTAAGAAAGGCTCCCTCTCCCTGCCCCTCCTCGGGCCTGACTCAGAGAACGCGCAGGAGGCAGTCCCCTGAACACCGCCCGCCAGCGCCCGCGTCCGCGCCTGCCACAGCCCGGCTTCCAAAGATGTGGTTGCGCCTGGCCAGGTGGCTCAGGTGGTTGGAGCACCGTCCCGTACACTAAAGGTTGCAGTTCAGTTCCCAGTTAGGGCGCATACCTAGGTTGTGGATTCAATCCCTAGTTGGGGCACATCCAGGCGTGCAGAAGGCAATCCAATGTTTCCTCTCTCTCTCTCTCTCTCTCTCTCTCTCTCTCTCTCATCAATAAAAACATATCCTCCAGTGAGAACTTAAAAAGAGATACAGTCACAAAGGGTTTAAACAAAATAAGGTTGCTAAATTAACTAACTTCATGTCTCCTATGGGCTTTATAAGTTCTCATATTTTTATTACCCCTCACATCCAATTATTTCCTTGATCTACCTGTTAAACAAAACTGGTTTTAACTGGCCCTGGTGGTGTGTTCAGTGGTTAGAGCATCACCCTGCCCACCGAAGGGTCACAAGTTTGATTCCCGGTCAAGGGCACGTACCTGGATTGCAGGTTCCATCCCCAGCCCCTGTCGGGGCAGGTGCAGGAGGCAACCGACTGATGTGTTTCTCTCGCGGAGATGTTTCTCTCTCTCTCCCCCTCCCTCCCTCCCTCCCTTGCACTCTCTCTAAAAAGGATCAATTGAAAAAATATCCTCGGGTGAGGATTAACAAAACAAAGCAAAAAAACTGGTTTTAGCTGAAGAAAAATCAAAATGTTGCCTTGCTGTTCACCTTTATTATTTATGCAGCATTTCTGCTGTTGGCAAACGAGGAGGTGGTATTGATGTCAGGTCACCTTGACAAGTGGTTGCTGCTCATAAATGTCACGCAACAAAAACACTGATTTCCGGGAGGTGGGACTTGGAAGGAAAAAGGCAGGATTATAAGGCTGATTTTGTCAACAGGCCTTTATCTCGTTCTCACCATGTGCCAAACACAGACACTCAGTTCAGGTGAACCCAGCGGTCATGAAGATTTGGCTGTCATAGGAAACCGGCACATTACCAGCCAACTGGGCTGTGAGACCAGATGTCATGAGGGTGAGTCATGAAGAGGGGGTTGCCCAGGGCACACACAGGGGCGTGGTGCAGTGTGGAGAGGCCAGGAAGCACCTCGAAATGCAACACCCAGTGACGGCAAGCCGAGGGCCTTGGGATGGCCAAGGGACTTACCTGGGATTTCCCCTCTCGCACTTCACCCTATCTCACGCCGTTTTTGTTTTCTTCGCTCTCACTTGGGGAAGAAGAAGATATGTTATGACACGTGTCTCCTTGGGGCTTGTTGGTGTCAGATGCTGGGCAGGGAGGCTTTGCTGTAGAGAGGGCCTAAGTCTCTGTTCAGAGAGAGAGCTGGTACAGGGGTGGGCGGGGCAGGCACTGCCATGCCTGGGGCCGGGCCTGCCTTAAGCAGGAAACTTCCCAGTGGGAAAGGAGGGAGCCACGCCATTGGAGCGGAAGCCCGGGCTGCTAGTCTTGGTGACGGGGTAGGTATTGGGGGACCCAGGGAGAGCCCCGTGGGAGCTGGCAGGGCGTCCAGGGCGCATGGAGACCCAGTGCTGGTCTCCAGCAGCAATTTGGGGAAGAAAGAGTGATCAGGGAGTGGCCCCTCTGTGCATCAGACACCTGGGAGCTGTTTTAAATGCACGTGTCACCTGTTCCTGCCACAGGAGTCTCCATCTCAGTGCCCGCCCTCAGGTGCCCCAAATCATCGCGCTCTCTCTCTCTCTCTCTCTCTCTCTCTCTCTCTCTGTCTCTGTCTCTCCCTCTCCCCCTATCCCTCTCCCTCTATCTCTCTCTCTCTCACATACACACACACACACGCATGCACAGAATATGCACACACAAAGTATGCACACAGGCACACACACTCTCCTTTCCACACACACTCCCTGGACTTAGAACCCCACAGGGAATGTCTGCCGGCCCTGGTGTTCCCTTGTTCCAGATGATGCTGGAAGCCAGCGTGGGGCTCCGGTTGCCCAGGGACATGAGAGCCAGGCGTGCGGTAAAGCCCCGGAGGCTGGCTGAGGTGCGGGCAGAGTAGCTGCTGACAGCAACTGACTTAGAAAAAGCACTGGTGTGATTCCCCTGCTCAAGCCTCACCCGCCGCCAGAAGCAACGCTTGGGATCCCATGCGGACGGTGCTCCCTGCTCCACACATGAGTGCGGGCGACCGCTGTGACACCCACAGTTCAGCGTCCTCCCTCCTGAGAGCAGCTGTTACCCACGGCGCATCCCATTTCACCTTTTCTTTTCGCTTCGTTGGTAATTGTCCCAAAGCCACTGGGCCAAGGATGAGCGTGAGTGTGCGTGTTCATGTGATAACCTCGGACGTGGTTGAGCTGTCAGCAGGCCTGGAAAACGCCTATGCAGTTCAGGTATGGTAACAGCCTGTGCAGTTAGGTATGGTAACAGCCTGTGCAGTTAGGTATGGTAACAGCCTGTGCGGTTCAGGTATGGTAACAGCCTGTACAGTTAGGTATGGTAACAGCCCGTGCGGTTAGGTATGGTAACAGCCTTTGCAGTTTAAGTATAGTAACAGCCTGTACAGTTAGGTATGGTAACAGCCTATGAGGTTTAGGTATGGTAACAGCCCGTGCGTTCAGGTATGGTAACAGCCTGTGCGGTTAGGTATGGTAACAGCCTGTGCGGTTCAGGTATGGTAACAGCCTGTGCGGTTAGGTATGGTAACAGCCCGTGCGGTTCAGGTATGGTAACAGCCTGTGCGGTTAGGTATGGTAACAGCCTGTGCGGTTCAGGTATGGTAACAGCCCGTGCGGTTCAAGTATGGTAACAGCCTGTGCAGTTCAGGTATGGTAACAGCCTGTGCGGTTCAGGTATGGTAACAGCCTGTGCGGTTCAGGTATGGTAACAGCCTGTGCGGTTCAGGTATGGTAACAGCCTGTGCGGTTTAGGTATGGTAACAGCCGAGAAACTACAGAAACCAGACGGAGACCGTGTGCGCCTGCGGAGCCTGCCTGCCTTCTGTGCTGATGCGTCTTCTGCAGAGGCTGCCTCGCCGCCCCGGCTCAGGTCCCAGCTCACACCCCTCCGGAAGGCCAGGGTGAGGGGTCTGGAGCCCCCTGCAGCCAGGGGCGCCCCCGGGTCGTTGCACAGCCCAGAGATTTGCCCTCTTTCCGAAGGGGGTCCTGGCAGACCCCAGCACCCTGAGCTGGAAGAAAGGAGACGGGGTCCCTGGCAGCACGGCTGAGAGCAGGCCCCTGTTCTCCAGAGCTGTGTCCCAGGAGCCCTCGGACCCCGGCGGGCAAGGGCACGGCAGCCTCGGTTGCTGAAAGGACGACATAGTGTCTGCGCTAAGACTGCTCTCGTGGTCCCCGAGGCCCTGCGGGGGCCTAGCCCGTGGCCTGGGTCTTATCTGGGGTTGTCCCTCTCGCACGTCACCCTAGCTCACGCCATTTTCCCGTTTTCTTCACTCTGATTTGGGGGAAAGGAAGCTACTTTACGACAAGTGAAAAACATAAACACTTTGAACTTCATACAACTGGAGTGTTACACCTGCAGGAGGCAGCGCTGCTGGAGTGCCAAACCTCAGTGCTGGGCCCTCCTTCCTCCTGCGGGCTCTCCCTCGGCCGGCCGTGTGCCCGGAGAGACGCGGTGTGCCCGGAGACATGCGGTGTGCGCGGAGAGATGCGGTGTGCCCGGAGAGACGCGGTGTGCGCGGAGAGATGCGGTGTGCGCGGAGAGATGCGGTGTGCGTGGAGACACGCGGTGTGCGCGGAGAGATGCGGTGTGCCCGGAGACATGCGGTGTGCGTGGAGAGATGCGGTGTGCGCGGAACATGCGGTGTGCGTGGAGACATGGGGTGTGCGTGGAGAGATGCGGTGTGCGCAGAACATGCGGTGTGCGTGGAGACATGGGGTGTGCGTGGAGAGATGCGGTGTGCGCGGAGACATGCGGTGTGCGCGGAGACATGGGGTGTGCGTGGAGACATGCGGTGTGCGTGGAGACATGGGGTGTGCGTGGAGACATGCGGTGTGCGTGGAGACATGGGGTGTGCGTGGAGACATGCGGTGTGCGTGGAGACATGCGGTGTGCGTGGAGACATGCGGTGTGCGTGGAGAGAGGCGGTGTGCGCGGAGAGACGCGGTGTGTCTGGAACATGCGGTGTGCGCGGAGACACGCGGTGTGCCCATAGAGATGTGAGGCTGGGCGGCAAGGCCTGGCTCTGCAGCCTGGAAGGACTGGCCCTGTCTGAAGCAGCAGGCCTGGCACGGCACGGCTGGTGCAGAGGCAGCTGCCAGAGCGCCGGGCCTGAGCCCAGTGTGGGCCCAGCTCAGCAGGAAGCGTCTTCACAAACCGCGCCGTCCTGCTGTGGAAGCTGGGAGCTGGGGGAAGCTGAGCGCCCTGCTCTCCGCTGCAGAGGCCCTTCACCCCGGGGCCGCTCCCAGGGCCCTCAGGCTGGTTTAATGCTGGGCCGGCGCCGCTCCGTGCTCTCCAGTCCAGTGTGGTCCTCGTGGGGTGCCAGGCATGGCCGCTGGTGCCCTCAGCAGTGGTCACCCTCTCTCTCCAGAAATCTCTGCAGCTACTGGCAACTACCGAGTTACAGACGATTGTTCTGAGCGATTTTTACAAATTTAACCCAACACACGTAAACTCTAATTTGCGTTCGGAATTATCCTTCACCCACATCTAAGGCCAGGTAGATCTACACTGTGTGACACTAAATGCCTTTTCTAGTGACTGGGAGGAACCAAGCCGAGATGTTTGTAAAAACAAAAAGTGGGGGTGCGGAAGGCGGACTGCAACGTCCAGGCCGTTCTTTCCCTTGGGTGAGCCAGCTGCTCCCCAGCGGAAAGGCTGGCACCTGGTGACTGCCAACATGCCCGATGGACCAGGTCACCACGTGTGGCCAGTGCCAGGGTCCTAACTCCCTTCCTGGGTGCCCAGCCTGAGATGGCCCATGCCGTCCTGGAGAGAAGCAGAGAGGGCACTGTGCCCATTCATAGTACCCGGCCAGGCTGCTGACCCCGCTGGAGGAGTGGTGCCCTGGGCCAGTGCGTGGGGCCAGATTCTGGTGTCTTAGCTGAGCGTGGGAAGCAGGGCCTACTCCCGAGTGGCAGTGGCTCCAAGGAAACAACCAATGGGGTTACAGAAACAGGAACGGACGCCAAGCCGGGAAGTGCTGTTTGGGGTCCAGGGAACTCGGGCACCTGTTAGAGCAATCCTGGTCCTGGACGAGAGAAGGGGTTGTCCAAACCCTGGGCCATACATGTCACAATTGTTTTTGACCCCCAGTAGCTTTTGTACTCATCAAATGGTAACGTTGCCCCTTTCGTATTGGGGTCATTCAAGAGCCGCACTTACTCTGGGTTCCTGCTAACTATGCACAGCATCTCAGAGGATGGCACACTAACTATTTTTCTATCTACGACACAGGTGATTGGGCGGGGGAGGCTGGGTTATACCTACATGTGGCCAATGGCTTAGCTTCTGCCTTGAGAGACGAAAGGGAAACTGTACACTTGAATTTTGCTCCGCCATTGGCTAGCTTGTGCCAGAAGGAGCACACATCGAAGATCCAAGAAGCAAAGCTGATCACTCGCTTAATTTGGGGACTCCCTGTAGGAGGAGTTACCTTGTCTAGAACACACACACCTGCGAGTAGACTGTGAGCTGGTTTCTTGGCAACCAGGTCTTACAAGCCCTTTAAAATGTTCTGGACAGCACAACTCCTAGGTCCGTATGGTTGATGTAAGTATAACTAAGTAGTGAAATTGTACGGTATATGTCTACATGCCAGTAGTGTACACCTGTATGTGGGATTTGCTAATGTAACCATTTCAATAAAAACCTATTGAAAAAGCTGCTTTGCCGCACGGAATCCTGTTGGTGGTAACCTGTCAGTGAGGAGTCTTACAGAAACCCCAGCCAACACTGGCTTAAGCAAAAGGGGCTGCCGCGAGGGGCTCACAGGAGCTAAATGCCAGGGGACTGTTTGTTTCAGCGGCGTGGCCTGGTTCGGTCCTCAGACACGGATACAGGGCACGTTGCTAGCTTTGCTGCCTCCAGGTAAACTTCAGGCTCGGGCACAGGTTGGTGGTGCCCTGCGAGCAGTAGAGCTGATCTAATTCCCCAGGAGGTAGCCCAGGCCAGAATGGCATTTCCTTAACCCTGCCTGCTTGCTGGGAGGCACGTGGTCATCACCAAACTGGCCACCGTGGTCACAGAAGTAGCATGTGCTAGTGGTCAGGGCAGCATGGGTTCCACTTCTGCCACTGCCTTCGGCTTCACCTGAAAGACATTCCGAGTTCTAAGGTGTGGTTCCCACAGCATCCACTCTTTCTGTGCAGCATCTTGATTTTGCTGCAGGTGCCCCATTCAGGTAGAAAAGAGCGGGAGCCAGGAAGGCCTGCGCATGAGTGCCACCCCTGCCGCATACAGTGTGAACGTGGCAGGATTTCACCTGTCTGGATTTCTGTTTTATCGTCTCTCAAATAAGGATCATAAAATACTCACTGTTAGGGTCACGGAAGGAGGAACGCACAAGGCCAAAAGGGTAAAGGATTATGAATTTATTAGGTCACCTGGATACCAGATGGGCTGAGCCCCCAAATGGCGCCAGCACCCAAAGACGGGGAGTCAGAGGTTTTTAAAGGACTCTAGGCGGGCTTTTTCTGGGCGGAGAATGCTCTGTGCAGGTCTGGATTCTGGGAAACTCCAGAGGGTAGAGAGAATGGTCTCAGCAAGTGGAATGTCCATGGTGAAGGGGGTATCGATTCATTTATTTGGTCAGACCTAACACCCACCTCACCCAGTTAATGTGTGAGGATTAGATTTAAAATAATGTAAGAAGTCTAGTATCCCAAATACACAGATAACTCTTACAACGCAACAATAAAAAGGCAACCCGATTTACTTATTTTTTTCAGAAAAAAATGTTGCTTTATTATGACATAGGAAAGACTAAAAGCCATGAAGGAAGGGAAGAGTCAGACAGTTCCTCGAACAACACGGTACGATCATTGGAATATTTTCCCTACAATTTTAGTCTTTAGTTATAACAATCACTTCAATTATTAACACACACACATACTCACACAGCCCCACCCCGGCAATTTTACACAGTCAAAGCATACACACCAGGCCTAACCCACAAAAGCTCGGTATATAGTCCTGGGACATTCTAGCGCCTGACAGGAGAGGGGCTGCGTGGGCCAGAGGGAGGCCTGGCCGCTCAGTCCTCAGGCTGCCACTGGGCCAGGGCCTGACCCCATTATCCCAGCATCTACACGGCTTGGAACTCACTCCGCACATCGAAGAGGGAACGTCCACCATTTCACTGAGAAGCGCGAAGTGGCGGCCAACATTTCAGAAATTCCGGTCATTTTAAACACACGGATGGGAGTGGAGGGGTCACCTATGAGTCCTTAGTGTCAGACCCACTGGGTAAGGGTAGGAACACCTACATAGAAGTGGTTGTTAGGAAACAACCATTTTCCTGAATTTAATAGCTGGATTGGGAACTTTATAAAAAGGAAATTTCATGTAATATTTTGTTCCTAACAAGATCAATTCAAATAAGCACGGCTACCACGGACCTCCTGCTGGGCGTCAACCTGTGAGCCAGGAGGTCACAGTTGGATTCCGGGTCAGGGGTCAGGGCACAGGCAGGAAGCGGGCAGACCTGGGGCAGCACCCCTCCCCAGAGGCAGGGACGGAGGTAAGTGCTTAGAACACCAAGGCCAGAGGGAAGAAAGAGAACTAATGTGGACACACAAGTTTCAAATAATGTCCACAAAAGATACACCTGGCCCCACTGTCCCTCCCTATCCTTGTGTCCTCAGGGCAGCTGAGCCTCTGAGCACCAGCGCAGGCAGGGAGGGTGGAGGGAGCACAGACTGGGAAGCAGGCTGCCCAGACCACAGATAATCTTCCAGAAACCCCAAGGCCAACACGTCTGCTTGGTCCCCACTCTGCATCTGTAACCGCCAGTCAAGCGAGGAGGACACAGCAGCACACGCACACCTCGAACACATGTCGCCATTTCTAAAAATCTGCACCCATCCATACTTCTCTGAAAACACTTGCTATTATAAAACATGCTTTAACAGAGAAGGGCAACCCAATTTAAAATGGACAAAGGCCCTGGCCGGTTTGACTCAGTGATTAAAGCATCAGCCCACAGACTACAGGGTCATGGGTTCGATTCCTGATCTAGGGCACGTACCTCAGTTGCAGGTTCCATCCCCAGCCCCAGCTGGAGCATATGTGGGAGTCAACCAATCAATGTGTCTCTCTTACATCAATGTTTCTCTCTCTTTCTCCCCCTCCTCCCTCCCTTTCATCCTCTCTAAAAATAAACAGGAAAAATATCCTCGGGTGAGGATTCAAACATAATAATAAAATAAAATAAAATAAAATGGGCAAAGGATGTGAATAGACATTTCCCCAAAGAAGAAACACAAATGACCATCAAGTACACGAAAAGACTCTCCAGCCCGGCCAGTGTGGCTCGGTGGCTGAGCGTCAGCCTATGAGCCAGGAGATCATGGTTCGATTCCGGTCAGGGCACGTGCCTGGGTTTCAGGTTCCATCCTCAGTTGGGGGCATGCAGGAGGCAGGCGATCAATGATTCTCTCCCATCATTGATGTTTCTATCTCTCTCTCTCTCCATCTCCTTTCCTCTCTCTGGAATCAATAAAAACATGTTATTAAAAAAACAAAGATGCTCCATATCATAAGTCATTAGAGAACTGCAAACCCAAACCACATGAGATGCCACTTCAGACCCACAAGGATGGCTATAATAACAAAGACAGGCAATAACAAATGCTGAGGAGATAGAGAAACTGCAACCCTCACACATCTCTGGTGCCAATGGGAAATGGTGCGGCTGCTTTGAAGGACAGTTTGGTGGTTCCTCAAAAAGATAAACATGGCCCTAACCAGTTTGGCTCAGTGGATAGAGCGTCGGCCTGTGGACTGAAGGGTCCCAGGTTCGATTCCGGTCAAGGGCATGTACCTGGGTTGCGGGCACATCCCAGTAGGGGGTGTGCAGG
>NW_005871465.1:463098-465151 GCF_000147115.1 Myotis lucifugus | reverse complement strand
CCCTCAGGGGGGGGGGGGGGGGCGGGATTTTTAATTTAAAAAAAAAATAGGAACCACTTTTCTTCCCCCCACCGGCGCCAACTACACCCGCGGCCCAATTAAGTTTTTTGCCGGCCCGCTTTTGGCCCCGGCCCGTAGTTTGGGGACCTCTGGTTTATTTATTAAAGGAATTCAGCCACAAACCCCACTTTTTTATGTGGTTTTATTTACATGAAATGTCCAGAGTGAGCAAATCTATAGGGTTAGAAATGGGTTAGTGTTACCAGGAGTGGAGGGAGGTGGGGAGGGGGAGTGACTGTTAATGGCTAAGAGGTTTCTCTTTTGAAGTAATAAAAATGTTCTGGATTAGATAATGCTGATGGTTGTACAACTTTGTGAATATACTAATAGTCACTGAGTTGTGCGATTTAAAAGGGTGAATTTTAATGGGATGTGAATTATCTATACCAGGGGCCCTCAAACTACGGGCCGAGGGCCACATGCAAATACAAATATTGTATTTGTTCCCATTTTGTTTTTTTACTTCAAAATAAGATATGTGCAGTGTGCATAGGAATTTGTTCATAGTTTTTTTTTAAACTATAGTCCGGCCCTCCAACGGTCTGAGGGACAGTGAACTGGCCCCCTGTTTAAAAGTTGAGGACCCTGATCTATACTAATAAAAGGGTATATGTTATAGACCAGAGATCTTCCGGACGTCCTTCCAGACGTCCTTCTGATAAAGCCATGGTGATGGGGGCTGAGGCAGAGGTTGTTAGGGGCAATCAAGCAGGCAGAGGCAATTAGGGGTGATCAGGCAGACAGGCAGAGGCGGTTAGGGGTGATCAGGCAGACAGGCAGAGGCGGTTAGGGGTGATCAGGCAGACAGGCAGAGGCGGTTAGGGATGATCAGACAGGCAGGCAGGTAAGCGGTTAGGAGCCAGTGGTCCCAGGTTGTGAGAGAGTGCAGGCTGGACTGAGGGACAAATTTCGTGCATCGGGCCTCTAGTATCTTATAAAGAAGAGTTCTCAAAAGGTGGTCTCCAGGTCAGCAGCATCAACATCATTAGAACTTGTTAGAAAAACAAATACTCTAGGTGGGGCCCAGCAATCCGCGTTTTGACGAGCACTGCAGGTGATTCTGATGCAGCCCAGGTTTGAGAACCTCTGGAGTGAAGAAACCAAATAATCCTCACCTTCTCTCCGGGTGTTAACCAGTACCTCCAAATTCTTGAGATCACAAGGACACCTTATCAGTTTAAGCTTCCAAGGTTTAAAGAGAACCAGCCTCTACATCTGGAATGTAGATTCAGAGTCAGGCAACATTTCAGAAGACTTTTGATCGCTCTGGCCGTCAACCATGAAACCGCCAGTTTATATCACATCTACCATATTCCATTATTGAATGCCAGTGACAGAACCCCAATTGGAAAGTAACTTAAATTAAGCTTCCCAGGGTGATTCTGCCCTCCTCCCGGGCCCCGGCAGACCAGGCCAGCAGGGTGATCTGCCTCCCAGTTGGCCCAGGACACTCTGCATGTAGCCCCAGACGGAGTTACCAGCTTCACTCAAGAGTCAGTGTTGGGACTGTGAGGGGTGGACTCCTACAGGCCAGCACTGGAGACGCGCAGGTGCCCGTGCAGAAACCTCCGCTGGCCCCAGGGCACCCAGCCTTAGGGTCCTGCCAGCCTCGGGGCTTCCTGAAACCCTGTCCCGGCTCCTAGAGGTCCTCTTAATCTCAGGCCCGAGTGTCCAAATTCAGAGAATTATTACAACTGCCCAACTCTTTCCAGCTGCCCTTTGCAGCGTTAGCACTCACTGGCCGCACTGCCCAATCAGCCAAAGTGTACCTCCAAACGCTTTCTTTACATTTTCCCCCAAACCCTCCACAGGTTTTCTGCCCTCTGTACACCCAGTTCCTCTCTGCACAACCAGCTCCTCCCTGCACAGCCAGTTCCTCTTGGCCTGTGTGCTCCGCCACCCCAAGCAGACCCCGTTACCGCGGGGCTGGACCGTTCCTCCCGAATGGAGCTACAGCGCTGGGGCCGCAGGGGAAGGGAGGCGGACACCGCGG
>NW_005871465.1:393531-396845 GCF_000147115.1 Myotis lucifugus | reverse complement strand
AGAAATCAAAATCTTCCTGGAAACAAATGAAAATGAACACACAACAACCCCAAATCTCGGGAATTCGGCAAAAGCAGTCCTGAGAGGGAAGTTCATAGCAACAGGCCTACCTCAAAAAACATGAAAAATTAATAATAAACTCTTTAGCCCTATAACTTAAAGAACTAGAAAGAGAACAACAAGAAAACTCCAGAGTAAGTAGAAGGAAGGAAATAGTAAAGATTAGAGCAGAAATATTTAATCAATACAAAAAATCAGTGAAACCAAGAGCTGGTTCTTTGAAAGGATAAACAAAATTGATAATCCGTTAGCCAGACTCATCAAGTAACAAAGAGAGAGGACCCAAATAAATAAAATTAGAAACAACAGTGGATAAGTAACCACTGACACCACAGAAATACAAAGGATTGTAAGAAAATACTATGAACAACTATATGCCAACAAGCTGGACAATGTGGATGAAATGGACAAATTCCTAGAAAAATACAATTTCCCAAAACTGAGTCAGTAAGAAACAGAAAGCCTGAATAGGCCAATAACAACTGATGAAATGGAAGCAGTAATAAAAAAAACTCCCAGCAAATGAAAGTCAGGGTCCAGATGGCAATGTGGGAGTTTTACAAAACATTCAAAGAACTAACACCTAAACTCCTCAAACTATTCAAAAAAATCCAAGAGGAAGGAACACTTCCAAGCTCTTTTTATGAAGTCAGCATTATCCTAATTTCAAAACCAGATAAAGACACTACAACGAAAGAGAATTACAGGCCAATATCCCTGATGAACATAGATGCTAAAATCACGAACAAAATATTGCAAATTGGATCCAGCAATATATTAAAAAGAGCATACACCATGATTAAGTGGAATTTATTCCAGGGATTCAAGGCTGGTACAATATTCGCAAGTCAATAAACATGATACATCACATAAACAAATTGAAAGACAAAAAAAATCACATGATCATATCAATAGATGCAGAGGAAGCATTCGACAAAATCCAACACCGGCTTTTTATAAAAACTCTCATCAAAGTGGGAATAGAGGGAGCATATCTCAACATGATAAAGACCATATATGACAAACCTACAGCCAACATCATACTCAGTGGGCAAAAACTAAGAGCATTTCCCCTAAGAACAGGAACAAGACAGGATGTCTGCTTCCACCACTCTTATTCAACATAGTACTAGAAGTCCTAGCCACAGCGATCAGACAAGAAGAAATAAAAGGCATCCAAATTGGAAAGGAGGAAGTAAAACCCTCACTATTCGCAGATGACATGATATTGTACATAGAAAACCTTAAGCCTTTAACCACCAAAAACTGCTAGATTTAATAAATGAATTTGACAATGTAACAGGATACAAATTCAACACCCAAAAATTGATGGCTTTTTTATACACCAATAATGAATTCTCAGAAAGAGAAACTAAACAAACAACCCCATTTACCATTGCAACAAAAAAATTAAAATAGGAATAAACTTAACCAAGGAGGTAAAAGACCTTTACTCCAAAAACTACAGACATTGAAAAAAGAGATAGAAGAAGATATAAACAGGTGGAAAGAATATTCTATGTTCATGGGTTGGTAGAATCAACATCATTAAAATGTCCATACTACCCAAGGCAATCTACAGATTCAATGCAATCCCCTTTAAAATATTAACAGCATATTTCACAGACCTAGAATAAATACTCCAAAAATGTATATGGAAACAAAAAAGACCCCGAATAGCTGCAGCAATCTTGAGAAAGAAGTACAAAGTTGGAGGAATCACAATACCAGATTTCAAGTTACACTACAAAGCCACTGTAATCAAAACAGCCTGGTACTGGCACAAGAATGGGCATATAGATCAACGGAACAGAACAAAGACCCCAGAAATCGACCCAAGCCATTACACTCAATTAATACTTGACAATGGAGTCAAGACAGTCTCTTCAATAAAAGGTGTTGGGATAATTGGACACATACTTGCAAAAAAACTTACAACATACACAAGAATAAACTCAAGCCCTAACCGGTTTGGCTCAGTGGATAGAGAGTCAGCCTGTGGACTGAAGGGTCCCAGGTTCGATTCTGGTCAAGGGCATGTACCTTGGTTGCGGGCACATCCCCAGTAGCAGGTGTGCAGGAGGCAGCTGATTGATGTTTCTAACTCTCTATCCCTCTCCCTTCCTCTCTGTAAAAAAGCAATAAAAGATATATATAAAAAAAAGAATAAACTCAAGTCCTGGCTGGTTTGACTCAGTGATAGAGTGTCAGCCTGCAGACTGGTTTGATTCCAGTCAAGGGTACATACCCAGGTTGCTGGCTTGATTCCAATAGGGGGCGTGCAGGAAGCAACCAGTCAATGATTCTCTCTCATCATTCATGGTGGTTTTTTAAAATATATATTTTTATTGATTTCAGAGAGGAAGGGAGAGGGAGAGCGAGATAGAGATAGAAACATCAATGATGAGAGAGAATCATTGGCTGCCTCCTGCATGTCCCCCACTGGAGGTTGAGCCTGCAACCCAAGCATGTGCCCTTGACCATAATCAAATCCAGGATCCTTCAGTCCACAGGCCAATGCTCTATCCATTGAACCAAACTATCTAGGGCTCTTCTCATTCATGTCTCTATGTCTCTCTCCCTCTCCCTTCCTCTCTGAAACCAATAAAAATATATTTTTTAAAAAGAATAAACTAAAAATGGATAAAAGACCTAAATGTAAGTCGGGAAACCATAAAATTCCTAGAAGAAATCATAGGCAGCAAAATCTCAGACATATCTCACAGCAATATCTTTACAGATACATCTTCTAGGGCAAAGGAAACTAAGGAGAACATAAACAAATGGGACTACACCAAAATTAAAAGCTTCTGCACAGTAAAAGAAACTGTCAACAAAGCAACAAGAGAGCCTACTGCATGGGAGAACATATTTGGCAATGTCATCTCTAATAAGGGTTTAATCTCCAAAATTTATAGGGAACTCATACAACTCAACAAAAGGAAGGTAAACAATCCAATAAAAAAAATGGGCAAAAGACCTAAATAGACACTTCTCCAAAAAGGACATACAGATGGCCAAAAGACATTAAAAAAATGCTCAAAACACTGGATCATCAGAGAGATGCAAATTAAAATGACAGTGAGCTATCACCTCACACAAGTCAGAATGGCTACCGTCAACAAATGACAAGTGCTGGCAAGGATGTGGAGAAAAGAAAACCCTAGTGCTGGTGGGAATACAGACTGGTGCAGCCAATATGGAAATATGGAGTTTCTTCAATAAGCTAAATATGGAACTGTCATTTGACCCAG
>NW_005871465.1:391069-393092 GCF_000147115.1 Myotis lucifugus | reverse complement strand
GCATATGTGCATAACCCATGGACACAGATAGTGGGGTGGGAGGGCCTGGGACAGGGGGCGGGGTGGACTGGAGAGGGTCGATGGGGGAAAAAACGGGACATATGTAATACTTTCAACAATAAAGGTTTTTTTAAAAAAAACCAACAAACAAAAAACAAATGCTAGCCAGCAAAGGGCCAGCCCTGGGGCACGCGGTGTGAGCCACCGGCCGCAGGGCTGGGTGGCAAAGGCAGCGCTTCCAGCTTGCTGTAACTTAATTTAGGACAGCTCAGAATGTTCCTCTTGTCAACAGTAATGTTAATACATGGATAATGCAATGAACGGTTTAATGTATTTTTATTCTGTGTATTTAATTGTATATTTTAACACTGCATGCCAAGCAATGTCATGCACCAAACCATTCATCAAGTCACTCTTATAATTTTCAAGAAAAAAATATATGTATATGGGTTTCAAAAGGATTACATGTTTATTTCAGAAAGGAGGAAAAAATACAGGAAAGTAGAAAAACAATTCTTCCTAGTCCTTGAGATTACTTCTTAAAAAAAAACAATTACTACTCAGTATTTTAGTTTTCATTTTTTCTATATTTATCTTTTTCAAAGTTTAATTCATACCATATTGGAAATTTTTATTCTGCGCTGTTTATTAAGCAAAAACATCCTTTGCATATGTCTTCTCTCAACTACAATTGAAACGAGGTCAACCAAGTCTGGTGCTCGGCCAAAAAGCGAGACAGGGATTGGACTATAAGTGTGTGTTTCATAATATCAGATGCTGGAATTCTGGGAAGGTGACAGGTAAAAACCCTAACATCCACCTGCCCCTTAAGCTTATTAGGAGTGAGATTATTTGGGGGAGCCAGGGGAAGGGAATGTGGTGGGAGGGAGTTGCAAAAGGGGAGCTCAGGGGTTTGCAGTCCTGGAATTTGAGTCTCTGGGGTCTTGGGTCTTGATGAATGTCTTCACTACTGGTCCCTGGAACGGGACCGTCTGTCCTGAAGCCCAGGAAGGGGTGACTGGGTGTGCGTCATCCAGTGTTTCTGAGACCTGGTCGGTCAGCTCCCACATTCCTGGTGGCCAGTCGTGTAAGTTCAGGGCTGGGTGAAAGGCTCTTTGTTCTTGACAGGTCAACTGAGAATTGCAACAAAACCTTAGCCAGAACGTAAGGTTAAAATAAACATACACAGTTGATTAATCAATTACTTACACATTCTGTTAGTAAACGGGTGGGAAAGGAAAGAGAAAGGAAGAGAATAGAGGGAAAAATAAAAAATCACATTTTTATTCTATCCGTGTACCCCTATCACAATAACTCCAATATGTGGAAATAAGCGAAGATTCCCCCCAAGTGAGAATGCGGACTATCTAACCAGAGCTGCTATAGGAAAGGGGCCAGCTGCCGTCATTTGCATCTGGCAGAGAGCAGACAGGCCATAAGCAGCTGTGCGTGGGGGGCCGGCGCCGAGGCCGGCTCACCAGCAGCAGCATGTCCGTGTGATTGGTGTGGGGAGCACAGCTGGCTTTCTCGGGTTTGCCCTGAGATGGGGAGGAGGTGAAAACGACCAAGCACTCAGTGCTGTGGAGGTTGTGGTTTGGACTGGGGGGTGGTTACTGCAGAGGCTGTCATATGCGGTCTGGTCACTGTCTGTTTGTATAGTCAGTCTCAAACATTAATTTTTAAACTTTTTTCTAACATATGCTATTGTGGAAAACTTGGAAAATATAATTTATTCAAAT
Source organism: Myotis lucifugus (assembly GCF_000147115.1). NCBI lineage: Eukaryota > Metazoa > Chordata > Mammalia > Chiroptera > Vespertilionidae > Myotis > Myotis lucifugus. Next base: position 391,353 of record NW_005871465.1, on the reverse strand, counting down.
GTATAAAATCATCTATATAACCCTAACCACCCATACCTGGGAATAAGTCATATCTGATTTTACATAATTGGGGGACTTATTGAACCCTCTAACCTCCCTTGCAGTCCCAAAAAAAAAAAATGCCTTTCTTAATTTAAAATTAAAATTTTTGTAAAAAAAAACCTTATAGTTAACCCCTGGCTAGGTTTTAGCGAGACACCCTTTCTTTTGGGGAGGTAGTTTCCTTTTTTTTTTCTCTCTCCACCTCAGGACGTCGTGGAAAAAAATAAAAAAAAACCCCCCCC
>NW_005871465.1:384715-390287 GCF_000147115.1 Myotis lucifugus | reverse complement strand
GGGTTTGCGTTCACAGCTGGCCCGTCGCCGAGCCGGTTTCCGGGACCCCGCTCAGATGTCCTGCAAGTTCCAGCCCCGGGCCCTGGCCGGAGGGGAGGCGCCCTCCAGCCCCGTCTCGGCGGGAGGAGGGGGACGGTGCGGCCCGAGGCCCGGCCCTTGCGGTACAATCTTCCCAGCGAGTCCCCGGGGAAGCGCTGGCTCAGACGGAGAAGGGACTGACCGGTCCGCGGCCGGGCACTGACGCAAAGCACAGCCTACGCCCCCTCGCGGCCAGGGAGGCCGGGGCGGGACGTCGCAGGAGCCCAGCCTCCCGCCAGGACGCGCCGGGGGCGGGGCGGGGCGGGGCGGGGCGGGGCGGGGCCGGTCGCAGGCCGCAGGCGCACACGGCTGGTGTGGGCGGCGGCTGCGGGGGACTGGAGAGCGGGCCGCGCGCTCGCGGGCCGGGACCGAGGCCGCCATGGCGCCGCCCCCGCAGGCTCGGGTGCTGCGGTGCTGCCGCTGCCGCCTGTTCCAGGCGCACCAGGTGAGCGGCCGCCCCCCCGCCCCGGGCTCCGGGACCGCCTTCCCCCCGCGCGCCGTCTCGTACGGTGGCCCGTGGACCGGACAGTGCGGATGACGATGATCTCGGTGTCGTTTCCCGTGACGCCGCCGCGGCTTTTTCGGGTTTTGCCCGTGAGATGCGTAGGAACCAGGGCTGATGGTTTCGCGGAGGCGGCCTCCATGCAGAGCCTCACCCCCCGGTGGCTCTCGTTTCTGTTGAAATGCAGCGGCGCGGGCAGCGTTTAAAGGAGACGGCGCAGCGGCGCGGGCAGCGTTTAAAGGAGACGGCGTGGCGCCGCCCGCCTCCCGCACCCGCCCCGCCCGGGGAGGCGCTGGCCGCCCGCTCTCCGAGCCTGAACCACCCGCACGCGGGCTTCTTACACAGACCGTGGTCCCCGCACGCCGGGTTCTTACACAGACCGTGGTCCCCGCACGCTGGCATCTCACACAGACCATGGACCCCCGCACGCCGGGTTCTTACCCGGGACCATGGACCCCCGCACGCCGGGTTCTCACACAGACCGTGGCCCCCGCACGCCGGGTTCTCACACGGGACCATGGCCCCCCCACGCCGGGTTCTCACACGGGACCATGGCCCCCCCACGCCGGGTTCTCACACGGGACCATGGCCCCCCCCACAAGCCGGGTTCTTACCCGGGACCATGGCCCCCGCACGCCGGGTTCTTACCCGGGACCATGGCCCCCGCACGCCGGGTTCTTACCCGGGACCATGGCCGTCTCTGTAGCCTCCTGTTTCCCTGACTCAGAGCGAGGGGTGGAGGCCGTCCCAGCCTACAGGGAGGGGCAAAAGTAGGTTTACAGTTCATGCAGCAAATAATTCAATACTTAATAACTAATGTAAGAATACATTGTACTCACAACGGTAAACCTATCTTTGCCCCACCTTGTATTTTTTTTGTTGATTTTATTTAGAGAGAGGAAGGGGGTTTGGGAGAGAGAGAAACATTGATGTGTTGTTCCACTTGTTTCTGCATTCATTGGGTGGCTTTTGTATATGCCCTGACTGGGGATCGAACCTGCAACCTTGGCTTGTCCAGCTGACGCTCTGACCATCTGAGCTCCCGGCCAGGGCACCACCCTGGCTTCTTAACTGGATGTATTCTCTCTCCTGCTCGAAGTCACCTAACTGCTGTCCCATGTCTGCTTCTGCAAGTCCCTCCTCTGCCTAGTTCTCTGCTAATCCACCCTTCTCTGAAAAAGGATAGCATCAAACTTTAGGAGCTCAGAAACTTTTTCATTCATTGAAAATAAATGGGAATCATTTCCATTAAAAATTTTTCACATATACTGTAGTACATGCTCTCATGGTCATGTTCAACTCCGAAAAGTGATTTGAAACCAAAGGAGAAAGAGGGTTAACAGTTGAATTGCAAGTCTGCTGTGTACCCGGCAATTTCACATACACTTAACTTCAACAGCCGCTGAACGCTGACCATTCACGTGGTCTCTATCTAACAAAGGGCAGAGCCCGGCTGTCAGTTGCAATGTCCCCTTACACCACGCTGCCTCTCTCCAGCCCCCCAGACCTAGCCACTAGCTCTCCAGCCGCCCAGAGCTAATTACTGAATCCTTCCAGACCTTTTATTTTTATTTAAAGGAATTTCTTACTTGCATATGTACCTATACAAAATCAGTATTTTTATGGTGTTTCAAGTAGATGCTGAGCGTGGAATCGCCAAATCATAGACTATACCCACTTGAATTTGTAGTCCGCCTTAGAATTTTGCGGGGTACTTCCCTCAAACCTTGGTGGTTTTTGTATTAGGATCATATTAATCATCAACTTGAATGAGCCGACCTACACATGCTGTTTCATTCTATTTCTTCAAGCAACTTTGTGCCCATTGATAACATTTTCTTTGTTACTATCATAAGTAGACTCTTTTTCTAACTAGATGTTTACTTATATAAAGGCTGGATTAATTTTTAAAGATATATTAATTTGTACCCAGCCACTATATTAAATTGTCTTACTGGTTTTGGTAGTTTTTCATTTGATTCTCTTGGGCTTTTAGGTTAAAAAACAACAACTGATTATATCATCTATAAATAATGATAGTTTTCTCCTTTCCGATTTTCATACCTTTTATTGCCTTCTCTTTTAAAATTCCACTGATTGAACATCCAGGGAAACTTGGTAAACAATAGTGGGGATCCCTGGCTTGTTCTAGACTTTTGCGGGGATGGCGGTAGTTATTGTACAGTTTCAGAGCTGGTATAAGGTATTTTTCATGTTAAGAGAAACCATCTAGTCAGGTTTATCAAGAATCAAAATTAAGCCCTGGCCGGTTTGGCTCAGTGGATAGAGCATCGGCCTGTGGACTGAAGGGTCCCAGGTTCGATTCCAATAAAGGGCATGTACCTCAGTTGCAGGCTTGATCCCCAGCCCTGGTCGGGGCTGTGTGGGAGGCAGCCAGTTGGTGTGTCTCTCACATTGATGTTTCTCTCTCTCCTCTTCCTCCCTTCCACTCTCTAAAAATCAGTGGGAAAAATATCTTCAGGTGAGGTTTAACAAAACAAAAGAATCAAAATTAAGGCCCTGGCTGGCTAGCTCAGTTGGTAAGAACGCCATGCCGATACGCCAAGATTTCGGGTAAATGCATAAATAAGTGGAACAACAAATTGATCTCTCTTTCTCTCTCTCTCTCAGATCAGTAAATAAACATTTTTTTAAAATCAAAATTAAATGTTATGGAATTGTTTTTGAGAGCCACACCTGGTAGAGATGTAAGTTGATGTTGTTTGACATGGATAGCTGGTTTTCCCGGCACCACTTACTAAATAGTCTATTCTTTCCTCGCCTCTATAATATTCTGAGTTTTCATATGTGTGTTGGTTTGTTTTTGATTTTTTCCCATTGATCTTTTAAAATTAGTTTTTTGATCCATTCCACCTGTTTTGAATAATTACCTAAGCTATATATGTTTCTGAAATTTCATTGTAGATGAAAAAGAGTCTCAAATGGACGTGCAAAGCTTGTGGAGAGAAGCAGTCATTTTTACGGGTGAGTCCCAAGAAGCAGGGCATCTACCCAGGCCAGGGACAGGCGGGTCCTCGTTCAGTACAGATAGAGCCCCGCTCCCTGGGTTCCTGTTCCTTCAGGAGCTGGAATGAATGGAGCAGCGACTTGAACGGTACCTTCAATTGTTTACTCATCGGCGAGTATTTATTGAATACCTTTGAGTGCCAGCCACAGGAAGGGCAGTGACAGCTGAGAATGTGGCCGTTCTTGCCCTCACAGATCTGCTCATGTGAAAGGAAAGAGAAATTACTAAACACGCAGGCACACCCTGCACGTGCGTGTAATTCAAAACTAGACGGGGCACAATGAAGGGAGGTGCGGGGGCCTGCACGAAGGTGACAGGTGTAGGCCCCCCCTGGCCGTGGGCAGATGGTTGGTGGTTTCAGGGTGGGAGAATGGGAGCCGGTGGGCCCAAGAAGTGGAGGCTGTCGAGATGCCAGGCTAGCGAGGGTGTGCACTGAAGTGACCGAATTTTAAGTGCTTTTGCCTAGCCCACTTTTTCTTTTTTAAAATATATTTTTGTGGATTTCAGAGAGGAAGGTAGAGGAGAGAGAGAGAAAGAGAGAGAGAGATAGAAACATCAGTGATGAGAAAGAATCATTGATCGGCTGCCTCCTGCACGCTCCCCACAGGGGATCAAGCCCACAACCCGGACATGTGCCCTGACCAGGAATCGGACAATGACCTCCTAGTTCATAGGTCGACGCTCAACCACTGAGCCACGCCAGCCGGGCTAGCCCACTTTTTTCAAGTCCATATCTACTGACCCACCCAATCCCTGTGGCACCACTAACTGTCCTGCATTCGTTCTCACTAAGCCCCACTCGCCTACACCAGCCCCGGATGCCACTGCTCCAGCCTCATCTCATCACTCCTTCAGCCATGGGGACTTTTCTTTCTGACTTGGAAACAGTCCAGACCTGCTCCCCTCCCAGGCCCTTTGTGCTCTGTCTGGGGCTTCACCTAGCTATTCTCATTATCCTGATCAGAAATTACGTCAGAGGGTGTTTATGTGAGCATTGTCCGTCGCAGACGGTAAGTTCCATGCGAGCAGAGGCTTTGTGCGTTGACTGGTGTACTCTCAGCTCCCAGCACAGTGCCTGGCCCATGGTGAGTGCTCAGTAAGTATTTGGTGAGTGACTAGGTGACCAGTTTCACATCAGTGGGCATTTCCGTTGCTATTAGTTGCTGGGGTCCAACCCCAACAGGTCCAGGGGTCCCCAAAGGTGTGGACGGAGTTGGTGAAAAATGAAGGACACGGAGGCTGCGTTTAGTTGATCAGCATAGCAAGGTTCTCCCGCAGATTCTGTAGCCATGTTCCCTCGCTAGGTTCTCCAGCCAGGTTCTCCAGGTTCTCCAGGTTCTCCAGATTCTCCAGCCAGGTTCTATCCAGGTTCTTTTGCCATGTTCTGTCTAGGTTCTCCAGCGAAGTTCTGTAGCCAGGTTCTGTCCAGGATCTTTTGCCATGTTCTCTCACTAGGTTCTGTCTCTAGGTTCTGTCCCTAGGTTCTGTCCCTAGGTTCTGTCTCTAGGTTCTGTCTCTAGGTTCTTCAGCCAGGTTCTCTCGCTAGGTTCTAGTCAGGTTCTCTTGCCATGTTCTATCCAGGTTCTCCTGCCATGTTCTGTCTAGGTTCTCCAGCCAAGATCTGTAGCCAGGTTCTGTCCAGGATCTTTTGCCATGTTCTCTCCCTAGGTTCTGTTTCTAGGTTCTGTCTCTAGGTTCTCTGTCTTGTTGTCTTGTTACATCTGTATTTATACCAGTTGATTCCAATCCTATCAATCTTATTCCAAAGGTTAGGGTGTTTCTTATCTCCATTCCAGGGAGCAAAGACCATGTAGCTTAAGCGTGATTGTTCGTAGTTAAAGTGATTAACTACCGGCCTGGCACTTAGTTAAGGGGTTTTATTCCCTCCCTAACTTCAGGGAAAAATTCCTACCTGGGGAAACAACCTTTCTCAGAGAGGTGACCTTGGTTAAAACACATAGCGC
>NW_005871465.1:365148-384455 GCF_000147115.1 Myotis lucifugus | reverse complement strand
TTTTAGTGGGGAAAAGAGAGAGGACGAGGCGGGGAGCGTACGGAGAGAAAAAGAAGAAGAAGTACGATGCACGCAGGTACGTGAGCGAGAGTAGAGAGAGAGTGTAACGAGAGAGAGAGAAAACACTTGGAAGGCACTTCATCCTTGACCCTTTGAGGAACCGGTTCAAAAATTGAAAAGCTGCTGACAACGCAGGCATCATCTTTTCTCCCTTCTCCCTGCCTCCTCTCCTTCCCTCCCTCCCTCTCCCCAGACAGTTCACAGTACACCCTCCGCTCCAGGCTCCAGCCGCTGGAATAGCTGAGTCCCAATTATCAACTCCTGGGAGAAGTGATCTGATTGGTGCTGTGGACTCAGATGTCCCCCTCTGGGCCAGTCAGCTGGGGAAGGGTGTGTGTGGGGTGGGGGACACGATAGGTCAGCAAGGGTAGCTGCTGAGCCCACTCTGAATGGGTCTCAGAAGACGGGCTGGCTTGGAGCTACAGAGACCCCCGCAGAGTGCCTGCTGCTTGTTGTCTGTGTCGGCTTGTGTCTCTGAGTTCTCCCTGAAGAGGCTTTGCAGTCCTCGCACCATCTCCATGCACATGCAGTGGTGTCTGACTTGTTGGCTAGGCCACAGTAACAGATAGACACCAAATTGTGGTTAAACACAGTAGACATCTCTTGCTCTCATAACAGTCTTTGGAGGGGTTGAGGTCAGCAGGGCCACTGTCCTTGGCATTGCATTCAGGGACGCGGGCTTCTGTTGTTTTGAGGTTCTGTGGTTCCCTGAGGCTTGCCGCCTGCTGCCTGAGCCCCTGAAAGGGACAGGAGCCTGGAGGAGCTACTACCTGCAGGCTTTCAGGGGCCGGCGTGGGAGGGCTCACGTCCCACTGGAAAGAACCTAGTGTCAGGGCCACGCCTGCCTGCAGGGAAGACTGGGACAGGGAGTCCAGTCTGTGCCAGATCAGAGGAAGATGCGTTTTAGTGTTCAGCCCGGGGTCTCGGCCATTCAGGAGAGCAAACGCAGCACTGGTTTTGCCAGATGTGGGTTACATCCTTTTTAAACTTTGCCATTCCCCCTCCAGTTCTCTCCTTTCATTCCCACTTGAACTTGGGCCAAAAGGGATTTCACTGTGGACCAGTCCGTCACAGTCAGCCGTGATCTCCATGTTGCTAAGGACAGTGGGTGGTGCTCAGTCCTCACCTGGCTCGACTCCTTGGTGGCATCTGTCACAGCTTGTCACTTCCTCCTCCGGGAAACATCGTCTTCACTTGGGTTCTCGTCATCTTGCTCCTGGTTTCCTATTTTCCTGGCTGTTTCTTTCCATCCTCTGCTAGTTTTCCCGTCACCCCAGCTTCTGCACCTCACCACAGCCTGCTTTCCCCACAGTCATCCCCGTCTCTTTTTAAAATTTATTATTTATTATTTCTTTTTTTTAAGTTACAGTTGATATTTAATATCATGTTAATTTCAGGTGTATAACATAGTGATTAGACATACCTTACAAGTTGATCCTCCCTAATAAGTCTAGTGCCCACCTGGCATCATACAGGTTATTACAATATTATTGACTGGACTGTACTCTACATCCCTGTGACTGGTTTGTAACTACCAATTTGTACTTAATCCCTTCACCTTTTTCACCCCTCCCTCAAAACCCCCTCCCATCTGGCAACCATCGGTTTGTTCTCTGTATCTATGAGTTTGTTTCTGTTTTGTTTGTTCATTTATTTTGTTTTCTTCGATTTGACATAAAAGTGAACTCACATATATTTGTCTTTCTCTGTCTGACCTGACCCATTTCACTGAGCATAACATCCTCTAGGTCCATCCATGTCTTTGCACATAAAAGGTGTTCAGTAAACATGTATTGAACAAGTGAGTGGCTGCTAAATGAAAAAGAAGTATCATTTTCATTGGTATGCCTTTGATTCTCAGTGAGGGGTATCATTTCACGTTTATTGGCAATTTGTGTAACTTCTCTTCTGAAGTTCTTATGTTCATTAACCGTTTTGTGTGGGGTTTGGGATTGAGTGCAGTTTGGCTGTGTAGAGCTTGGGGTACTAGTGGGCAGCCACATAGACTGAAACTGTTTGTTGCCTGAGACTGTGGGTTTGTAAACCACTCCAGGGCCCAGCTACAGTATTTTAAATGCACTGATGAGATGACAAGAAAGTAAATAACTATCGAAGGTCAAAAATGAAGCAAAAGTCAAATTCCAGAGTAAGCAGTCAGTTGCTGATTTCCGCACGGTGCTTCAGGCCTTTGGGGGTACAGCTTTCCCCCTAAGGTGCATCTCAGTCCTGTCAGAACTTTTTAAAATTAATATTTTTGTTTGTTTGTTCCTCAGGCTTATGGTGAGGGCTCTGGTGCTGACTGTAGACGTCACGTCCAAAAATTGAACCTGCTGCAGGGCCAGCTGTCGGAGGCGTCACCCAGGTAGGTCGCCTGAGGGCGTGTCTTCTCCCCTGTTTCCCCTGGAGTGGCTTGCGGAGATCTGTGTGGAGAAACCCCTTAGCTTTCAGGTCTTCCGATGCCGCAGTTAGACACCCTGCACCATCTTCCCACTGAAAGTAATTCAGTTTGGAGACCAGGCGCTTTCAGAATGGCATGGCCTGACATGCTGGTGCGGGCTTAAATGCCAGCTGCCCTTTATTTCTTTAATCCTCACACAAGGGTATGTTTTTATTGGTTTTAGAGCGAGAGGAAGGGAAAGAGAGAGAAACATTAATGTGAGAGAGAAACTGATTGGTTGCCTCACATACACACCCCGACCGGGATCGAACCTGCAACCTGACTACGAATCGAACCCACAACCTTTTGGTGTATGGAATGACACTCCAACCAACTGAGCCACCTGGTAGGGCCCAGTTATAATATTTTAAATGCACTGATGAGATGACAAGAAAGTAAATAACTATCAGAGGTCAAAAATGAACCCAAAGCCGAGTTCCAGAGAATAAGCCCCTGGCTGCGAGGCGATGGGAGTCCGCTGCCTGGAACGCCCATGAGAGGCTGGGCCGTCCGGGGGACAGACAGCCTGTGGCTCACTCTGTGGGGGGTCCGTAGGGCACCAGCACATAAAGCTGCGTCCCCCAAACCTGCACCCTCAGCACCCAAATGACCAGAAACGCGCCCCTTGCAGCGGAAGCCCGCCCGTGTTGGCCTTGACCCTGGCTGAAGAGGGGACGTCTTGCTCCGGGGATTTTATAAGCTCGGGGAAGCTGCCACGTGTCTTTTCAGCCTTTTCTGCGCCTTTTCCACGTGTGAAAAGCTTCAAGCTGAGATTTTATTTTCAAACTGTCGCAGGAAGCAGAGGTAAATGCAGCTCCCCTCTGGAGCAACACATTTCAACCCAGGCCTGAGAGAATCCCACAGATAGCGTTCCAAGGAGTATGTACTCACAGTCATTAAACTCAAGGAAGCATGTCCTATGAGCAAAAAAAAGCAGAGCAACAGACAGACTTCAGAATTCATGATATTGTAAGTTTACTATATTTCATGAAATAAAAGAGAAGGTGGTAGTAGGAGCAAGAGCCTTTAGAATAATCGACACCCCGCCTGGGCCGTCACACAAGGAGCACTTACCAGAACAAACCAATGTAGAGGAAAAGTTGTCTTCCGTAGAGAAAAACTCAAGTGCTCAGCAGAGTAATAATTCAGGGGTTGCATAAAACTTGGCATCAGAAGACAAACACACCTCGCAAACAGAACAAGCAAAACCCTCAGAGGAGAATATTTCAATGCAAAGTATTGAAACTGTGCACCCGTTTCGAAGAGGATCGGCAGCAACAACATCTCATTTTGAAGTTGCAAACACAAGTCAATCAGAATTTCCTTCTAAAAGCATCAACTTTACCTACAGAAGCAGAAAAAAAAAAATAATCGAGTTGTTTTGAAAAGAGAACCAAAAATAGTTTGTAGAAATGGAAAGTACAGAGGAGAATCGAAGATGGCGGCATAGGTAAACACCGGAGACTGCTGCCGCAAACAACCACTTCAAAAATACAACTAAAAGACGGAACGGACATCAACCAGAACCACAGGAAGGCTGGCTGAGGAGAGACTCTTCAACTAGAAGGAAAAACAACAGCATTACGAGGCTCAGAGGCGGCGCAGTGTGGAAAATTTAAAGGTAGGGTGGTGCGTGCGCAAAGCGGGCTGGTGGCTGAGGGCGCGGTTGTCGTTTTCAATCAGGAGGGAGTCTCAGACTCTGGGCTACAGATCCGGGCGAGTCTCTAGGGACCCAGACTCAAACGGGAGAAGCGGGACTGTCTGGCTACGGTCCCTCCGAGGTTTGCAGCGGTTGCTGGGACAGAGAGGCAGAGCCTCTGGGGACGGACTGAGAGCGGCCATAACTGCTCCCTCCCCCGCCCTGTTGATCCCGCCCCGCCCAAGCCCTGCACAGAGCCATTTGCCGGATCGCCTCAGGCAAAGGCTAGATTAGCACCTCCCCAGAGGACTGAAGTTTTCCACACAGCTGATTCTCACAGCCAGTCGGCCTGGTGGTCAAATCCCTCTAGTATTAACTACAACAATTAAGGCTTAACTAGAACAAGACTGTGCACAAAGACCACAAGGGGGTGCACCAAGAAAGCATAAAAGATGCGGAGACAGCCGAAACCGGTTTGGCTCAGTGGATAGAGCTTCGGCCTGCGGACTGAAAGGTCCTAGGTTCGATTCCGGTCAAGGGCATGTACCTGGGTTGCGGGCACATCCCCGGTGGGAGATGTGCAGGAGGCAGCTGATCGATGTCTCTCTCATCGATGTTTCTAACTATCTCTCTCCCTTCCTCTCTGTAAAAAATCAATAAAATATATTTTTTAAAAAAAAGATGCGGAGACAAAAAAACATGACAGAATTGGAGGATGTGGAGCTAAAAATCGCAATTTTGAGGGCTTGCAATAAACTTGAGCAGAGCCTCACGAAAACTAATGAGACCCTCGATGCTACGATAAAGAAATTAGAAAGTAAGCATACACGGACTGAAATAAAGAATATTATACCCAATAGCAGACCAGAGGAGCACAAGAATCAAACCAAAGATTTGAAAGCAAAAAACACCCAACTGGAAAAGCAAAATGAAAAAAGAATCCGAAAGTGTGAAGATAGTGTAAGGAGCCTCTGGGACAGCTACAAGCGGACTAATATCAGAATTATAGGAGTGCCAGAAATGAGAGACAGCAAGATATTGAAAACCTATTTGAAGAAATAATGGCAGAAAACTTCCCCCACCTGGTGAAAGAAATGGACTTACAGGTCCAAGAAGCGCAGAGAACCCCAAACAAAAGGAATCCAAAGAGGACCACACCAAGACACATCATCATTAAAATGCCAAGAGCAAAAGACAAAGAGAGAATCTTAAAAGCAGCAAGAGAAAGAGACTCAATTACCTACAAGGGAATACCCATATGACTGTCAGCTGATTTCTCAACAGAAACTTTGCAGGCCAGAAGGGAATGGCAAGAAATATTCAAAGTGATGAATACCAAGAACCTACAACCAAGATTACTTTATCCAGCAAAGCTATCATTCAGAATTGAAGGTCAGATAAAGAGCTTCACAGATAAGGAAAAGCTAAAGGAGTTCATCACCACCAAACCAGTATTATACGGAATACTGAAAGGTATCCTTTAAGAAGAGGAAGAAGAAAAAGGTAAAGATACAAATTGTGAACAACAAACATGCATCTATCAACAAGTGAATCTAAGAATCAAGTGAATAAATAATCTGATGTACAGAATGAACTGATGATTATAATGAATCAGGGACATAGAAAGGGAATGGACTGACTATTCTTGGGGGGGGAAGGGGAATGGGAGATGCGGGAAGAGACTGGACAAAAATCGTGCACCTATGGATGAGGACAGTGGGTGGGGAGTGAGGGCGGAGGGTGGGGCGGGAACTGGAAGGAGGGGAGTTATGGGGCGGGGAAGAGGAACAAATGTAATCTGAACAATAAAAATTTAATTAAAAAAAATAAAAAAATAAAAAAATAAAAAAGACAAGTTACAGAATAAAAAAAAAAAGAAATGGAAAGTACAGTCATTGAAACTAAAATTGTAGTCAAAAGGTTAAATAGATTAAGTGCAGCTGAAGACAGAATCGGTGAAATGGAAGATAAACCCGAAGAAATTCTTCAAAAAGATAAAAAGGTGAAAAGTATGAGTTGAGAGGCACAGAGGACACAGAGAAGAGTTATTGCAAGAATAAAAAAATTGGGCAAAGGCAATATTTGCGGAGAAAAGAACCAAGCATTTTCTAGAGTCAAAGGTATTCATTCTTAGATCCAGGAAACACAATAAATCCCAAACTGGACAAAGACATGGTGGATGTAGGAAGTGCTAATGGAACTACACACAGCTACTAGAGCTAAGAAGTTAATTTAGCAAAATCACCAGGACACAGCATGAACATACAAAATTTAATTTTATATAAATGCAGTAAACCATTGGAAAATTATTGTTAAAATCAAATATCATTTATAATAGCATCAACATGAAATACTTAGGTATAGATAATAAAAAATGTAACATTTGTTCAGTAAAAACTATAAAACATTGCTAAGAGAAATTAAAGAGGACCTAAATTAATGAAAGATATAACATGTTCATGGATTGGAAAATTCAATATCATTAAGATGACAGTTCATCCTAAATTGATCTTAGAGTCAGCCTAATCCCAATCAAAATTCCAGCAGCCTTTTTTTTTTTTTTTTTTTTGTAGAAATTGACAAACTGATCCTAAAATTTATATATATCTGCAAAGGACCTAGAATTGCTGGAAAAGATTTGATAAAAAAGAAAGTTAGAATACTTCTGCAACCTGATTTCAAGATTTACTATAACAGGAATCAAGATATTGGTGAAGGGCTAGACGTACAGATACATCAGAAGGTGAATGAATGAACAGATTGTAGTGTATTCATACAACAGAATACTGCTCGGCAACAACAACAATGTGACAAATCCCAAAACCACTGGTAAGTGAAAGGAGCCAGACACAAAGGACCGCGCACTGTAGGGTCAGCCATTTTCTGAGGAGGGGATTGCCTGCCGAGTCAGCAGGGAACTTTTTTGGGTGATGAAAATGTTCTTCTTATTTATTTTTTAATATATTTTTATTGATTTCAGAGAGGAAGGGAGAGGGAGAGAGAGAGAGAAACATCAATGATGAGAGAGAACCATCGATTGGCTGCCACCTGCACACCCCACAATGGGAATCGAGCCTGCAACCTGGACATGTGCCCTTGACTGGAATTGAACCTGGGATCCTTCAGTCCACAGGCCGACTCTCTATCCACTGAGCCAAACCAGCTAGGGTGGGTGATGAAATTTTTCTATGCCTTGTTAATTATATCTTAATAAAAAAAATTTTCAATACCTTGATTGGGGTGATAGTTTCAAAGGTATAATTTCTCAAAACTTAGTAACTGTACACAGAAATGGGTACATTTTAGTGCATATTAATTATACCTTAACTAGAAGCCCAGCACGCGAAATCATGCGGCCCCACCCACCCGTGCAGGTCTTTGGTCAATACAACGTAGAAGCCTAGCACGCGAAATCGTGCGGCCCCGCCCACCCATGCAGGTCTTTGGTCAATACAACCTTAGACACAAGATAATGAAATTGGAGAACACAGGAGACAAAAGGAAGAGCTGAAGAGCAGCTGAAGAGACACAAGATCACCTGTAAGGAACACGGGACACCCAAGTTCTCAGTGGTAACATTGGGAGCAAGAGACAGGCTAACTCTTCAGACTGCTGGGTGCTGGCCTTAGTTGATGAAGTTGCGTTCCAGAATCAGAGAGGTGAGCAGAGTTCTGGCTGACGGCTGGCAGGAACTGCTCGAGGGAAGGCTGGTGTAGCGGTCACGTGCACGACCATGCCTCATCTCATTTCATAATCGCCCTGAGGGCCATTGGCTTCTTTTTACAGATGAACAGTCTGAAGTAGAGGTGCCCACACTTGGTAGAGTTTGGGGTTCTCGAAGTTCACTGGAGAGTTCCGATTCAGTCGTGCCACAGCCCTGGCTGACCTGGGTGGATGTGGCGCCGGCTCTCTCTCCTGCCCTCGCACAATAGATACCCCTGGACGTCAGCCCCCCTCCGGGCTCGGAGAAGAACGGCTCCTCGCTCTCCTCTGTGTGAAAGAGCCTGGTGCCCCTGGGACACTTCGAGCTCAGTGCCTTCTCTTTGTAGTGGTTGAGACACGCACAGCGGTAAAGACCCGCGTGCCCGTGTGATGGGCACGTCTCCATTGCTGGGGAGGGACCCTGTGCCACAGGGGTCCTGAGGGTATTCGTCTCCGTGTCCCAGGCCCCAGGCAGGGCATGTGCATACATGTCTCATTTATCTTCACAGTCACCCGAGCAGTATTACCCACTTCGGATGAGCAAACAGTAATGAACCCAAAGCCGCACCATCATAATGACAGCCAGTCATTGGCAAAGCCAGGACGCGAACTGTGGTCTCTGGGTTAGGCGTCTGCCCCCTCTCTGTCACTTTTCCTGTTGATGGAAGGCCCAACCAGCCTAAATCCGAGGAAGAAATGGTCCTTTTACTGAGGCCTTGTGAACTGCTAGGCTAGGAGATTCCTGAGTCACATCAGAACAGCGGAGCTAAGATGCTAACGTTCCCTCGGAGTCTGGTTGATACTCATTGTCCAGTCCTTGCAGCTTCCTGTCCTCCAGCTTCCTGGTCCTTTTACAAGGATGTCTGTGCAATCTTCCCCTAAGGTCTCGGGAAGAACCTGTAAATGCTGACAAGGAAAATGCAGGTCCTGGGCAGGCTGAGCATGTGGGTCTGCAGGTAAGCCAGCAGCACCTGGGGGTTCCACTTCTCCGTTTGCTCTGTAAATGCCTGTTGGTGCAACTGAATGGCAGGCACTTGGCTTAAAGCTACAGGGAACACAAAAAGGGATAGACCTGCCCCCTTTGTAAGGGAGACACCGCTCTGTATACAAATAATTACAACTCTCTCTCCTCTGTCTGCTTGGAGAACTGCTCTGAACTAAGCTTGTACTTCACCCCCGCGCTTCTCGCCCGTCCCTCGCGCTCGGGGCACCCCAGGGAGGGAAAGGGCGCTGTGCTAAAGAGCCCGAGCTTCCGAGTTCCCCCTCTCCAGCCTGAGCCTGGCTGTGGGGCTCACACCCAGTTCTGTCCGGTGTCTGTGAAGTAGGTGCTCCAAGGGGGTGAGCTTGAGTGATGGGTTGGGTGACGCCATGATCTAGCCGAGGTGCCATGGTAGGCGGAGTGCGTGTCCTGCCACAGTGCCTCTTCGGGGGCGGGGGCTAGTGAGGTAGATTTCAGGTCAAAATAAGGACTTTGTAGCAACAACAAGCCAGGAGCAGAGAGAAACGCTGCCTGGGCTGTGCCGGGGGGTCTTACTGGCCGTGGGGCGGAGCTCAGCAGGCCCGAGGAAGCGATGCCGGGTGACAGGTTCCTACCTGCGCGGGCATCAGGCCAGGCGACACGGTGATAGGAAGGATTCTTTTTTTAAAGCATAATGTGTGTGTGTTCAAATATTTTTATTGATTTTTAAAGAAAGAGAGAGAGAAACATCAATGGGCTGCCTCCTGCACACCCCCTTGGGGATGGAGCCTGCAACCCTCAAATGTGCCCTGACCGGGAATCGAATCATGACCTCCTGGTTCATAAGTTGACATTCAACCACTGAGCCACGCCGGGCCAGCAGGACTGGATTCTTTGTTTTGTTTTGTTAATCCTCACCCAAGGATATTTCTCCATTGATTTTTAGGGAGAGTGGAAGAGAGAGGGAAAGACAGAGAAACATCCATGTGAGAGAAACACATTGATTGGTTGCCTCCTGCACATGCCCTGACCAGAGTGCAGGCCGGGGAGGAGCCTGCAACCGAGGTACGTGCCCTTGACCGGAATTGAACCCAGGACCCTTCAATCCGCAGGCTGATGCTCTGTCCACTGAGCGACACCGGCCAGGCAGGACTGGATTCTTGATGGCACTTTCCCTGCCAGGAGATGAAGCCAGAGCACTGTGTCCTCCATGCAGCCCCGATGGCCAGGTCGAGGGGACTCCGAGGTCACCTTAGACCCCAGAAGGCAGTGATGGGGGACATTTTCTCTCTGGCCCAGTGACTGTTTTAATCGTCTTGCTTTGTCGACAACGGGAGTGAGACTGACTGTCTCTGTCTGAAGCACCGCCTCCCTCTGGCCTGTGCCGCTTCCCTGTTGTGCTCATCCTCAGTGTGACCTCCTGGTCAAGGCATTTTTTTAAATGTATTTTTATTGATTTCAGAGAGGAAGAGAAAGGGATAGAGAGAAACATCAACCATGAGAATCATGATTGGCTGCCTCCTGCACGCCCCCTACTGGGGACCGAGCCCGCCAATCCGGGCACGTACCCTTGACCAGAATCGAGCCCAGGACCCTTCAGTCCGCAGGCTGACGCTCTATCCACTGAGCCAAACCAGCCAGGGTGTCAAGGGCATTTTGATGCCTGAAAGGCAGCCAAGGTTGACCAGCAGGGCTTTTCTGAGGACCGTTCTCGGTTGTGTGTGGAGTGCCTTCAGCAGACTGTCCAGCACGCCCTACCCTGGGCCTGAGGGACTGTTCCACCCTCCCCTTCGTGCACTGGGGCACCCTCGCTCCCAGGATCTGCTCTCGTTCCTGATGCTCCAAACCCAGCAGACCCCTGCACTCAGGGCCCCAGAACGCAGGTTTACTTTACGCTGTCCTGAGAGCCACGGGGGCCCAGGCAGAGAAACTGCTGGGCGTCTGGCGTGGCCGTCCCAGCAGGGGCCAAGGCTGGCCTGGCCATGCCAGGTGGTGGCGTAGGGCACCGGCTCAAAGCCTAGAGGCGCTGGCTGTGTGACCCACTTAAGGATGTGGCCCTGAATCTCCAAATTACAGACTACTGTTCATGACAGAGTGTTTATTGCTCACCACAAGCCTGTTTAAACGTGAGGAGCTGGGCTAGTGAAGGCTCAGTGAGTGACAGCAAGTCGGGCAGAGCGGGCAGTGCAGCAGGCCCACGCCTCCTTCCTACCACCTGGCGGGGGGGGTGGCCGGGGCGTGCTGTCATTGTGTGGTGGAACCCACTTTTCATGCGTCTGGTCCCTGAGGGAGGGAAGGCCAGGCCCCAGCACCACCGTCTCCCCCGGGAGTGCACCTCTGAGCAGCCACTTCCACAGCTCAGACCCCTCAGCCCGGTTCTGGGTCCTGGGCCTTCCCGCCTGCCTGGCCAGGAACAAGCAGGATAGAGTCTGCACATGGCTCCCTGGTCTCTCCCCACTCGCCCCTCCTCTCAGGCACCCCCTTTCCTGACCCTAAGGTCCCCATGAGACGAGTGCCTGATTGCCTGTCTTCCTTTTTGGGAAGCCTGGTCATGGATTTGGCAGAGGACTTGGGGTGAGGTAACCAGCATTCACTCTGTGCTAATAACCCTCACAATCAAAGGCTGTCCCTCGGCTGCAGCCTGGTGACCAGCTAGTAGACAGCACAGAGCAGAAAGGCCAGAATCCAGGCACAGGGACCTTGCTCTCCTGCCCCCTGGTCCTGCCGGACCACTGGCCCTCGCTCTGAAGGCGGACACGGCCCTCTCCTGCTTTTGTCTCCATTGCAGGACCACGCTGGCCCAGCAGGGGTGAGAGAAGGAAGCAGGCGTGAGGACTGGGACGCCGGCCAGCTCTCTGGCCCTTGGGGGGAACCACTATGTCCTGCCCAGCAGGTCAGGGCCACGTCTAAGTGGGAACGATTTCTTTTGCCACTTGGAAGCTCACATGTGGACACAGGGCCCCCGACACCCCTGCAGAGGGACCCCAGGCCAGCGGGGGCAGCACAGGCTGAGCAGGGGTCTCCCAGGGCTCAAACTGCAAAAGACGGGGGCCTCAGGACACCCAGTCCGCTCCTGCTTCCTGGGGCCACACACACTCCTACATCTGGGCTCAGGAGGCCCTTCGGGGAGACCCCTGAGCAGTGGGGTGCAGGCCCTCAGGCAGAGGGTGGGCACCTGGTCAAAGGGGCACAGGAGCCCCGACCCGTGCGACTGTGTGACCTCTTTAACACTGGCGAGGACTTTGATGATGTTCTGTGAGCTGAGACTAGTGTGTTATTACGCAGGTGTGTTAGGTACCTGAGCCCTCCTCCCCTAGACCTGTGTCCCTGGAACAGGGTTCCCTGAGGGCTTTAATTAGGGCTGAGGATTTATGGGAACTAAGAACCGACAATAAACATGACTTTCAAACGGATCATCTCTTATTGCAACATCTTGGGTTAAAAGTGCTTACACCATTTAATTGCAGTTGGTTTACAGATATGCTAACAGAATGGCTACAAAGGATCCTCTTACTTTAAAAGCAGGCGACACATTTGGAAATGAGAACTAGAATGGCTGTGAAACGGGCAGTGCTCAGTGACCACCGGGGGCGCCTGCAGCTACTCCTGTGCCCGCGAGGCCTGCCGACTGCCTGCCCTCCCATTCTGGCTGCAGGACAACCACCTCCTTCTGACGCGGTGCTGGCTGTTGCAGCTGAACTCTGAGTATATCAGGTTCTAGCAGAAAATCAGCTACACATCAGTTACTATTAGTCATTTAAACAAAGAAAAAGCAGACGACCATGAGGCAAGATGGATTCTGGGCTGTTGGTGATACCCTGGCGGGCAGAGGGCAGGGAGATGAGGGGCCCACCCTGGCTGCACGAAGCGGGCACCGAGGGAAGCTGGGAAGCCCCCCTTAGTCATCGTCACAACGCTGGGAACTCCCTCCTGTCCTTGTCCTGCTGCCCTAAATGGCTTCATGCATCCCACCCGGTTCTGAAAGAAAAATGCAGAGTAACTGGCCCTTAGAGGTGTGGGGTTCTAACAAGCTCAACACAACTGTGAGACAGGAAGGGGGTCAGATAGCAGGTGAGCACAGCTGTCACAAGGGCGGTGGATGCTTTGAGTACTGGATGGTGTCCAGGGCAGCCCCAATGTCGTAATTCTTGGTCTGTAGGAGCCTGGTGAGCCAGCCGCCTTCATCAGAGAACCCCATGGACAGCATCTGGGAGAGGGACTCAATGAGCCGGGGGTCAGCTTCTGCCAGAGAGAATAATAAAAGCCATGAGGGGGAGTTGCTGGGCCCCAAGTGTGACCCGCAGGCAGCAGCAGCTCCTCCATCCAGCAAGTCCCAGTGCCTGCAGGGCCTGGCCCTCCCAGGCTCTCTGGCCCTCAGGCACACTCCAGGCTAGGGATGGGCAAGCTTTTCCGCTGCTTTGCAGGCTATTGGTCTGTCACGACCGCGCCATTCTGCCATTACATCATAAATGCCATTACATAAAAGCAGCCAGACACCATCTAAACAAGTGATTGCTGTGTTCACATAAACTTGTTATTTATGGACACTGAAATGGGAATTTCATCTGATTTTTACAGGTCTTGACTTTTTAATGAGGGAGGGAAATACACTAAAAGTGAGGCCTCCTCATTTTTTTTTAAAAGAGTTCTAGACAGGAAAGGAGAGGAAGAAACATTGATTAGCTGCCTCCTGCACGCCTCCCACCTGGGATTGGGCCACAACCCAACCATGTGCCCTGACCAGAAGTGAACTGGCAACTTTTTGGTGCATGGGATGACACCCAACCAACTGAGCCACACTGATTTCAGAGAGGAAGGGAGAGGGGAGAGTTAGAAACATCAATGATGAGAGAGAATCATTGACTGGGCTGCCTCCTGCACGCCCCACACTGGGGATTGAGCCTGCAACCTGGGCATGTGCCCTTGACTGGAATCAGACCCGGGATCTCGGTCCACAGGCCGTTGCTCTATCCACTGAGCAAAACCAGCCAGGGCGAGGGCCACAGGTGTTAACTTCTTAGACAACTATTATAAAGGTGAGAAAATTGCCCTGGCCGGTGGCTCAGTTGATTGGAGCGTCATCCCATACATCAAAAAGGCTGCAGGTTTGAGTCCTGGTCAGGGCACATACAGACCTAGCTTGCAGGTTCGAGCCCCAGGCTGGATGTGTACAGGAGGCAGCTGATGTTTCTCTCCCCCCACCCACCCCACTTCCTCTCCAAAAAATCATAAAAACAGGTGAGAATTTTTAAAAAATCATTCTTGGCCCATAGGCTGTAGTTTGTCTCCCTTGCTCTAGGCAGAGAAGATAGCCACCGGGGGCCCAAGGGCCACAGCTGGCCCCAGGGGTTTTCTCTTGAGTATCGTCCGGACAACACTGCATGTGACAGCGATGAACGCAGACATAGGCTGCCCCTACTCCGCATATGCTCTCAGCTACCAGGTCCCCCCGCCACCCCCAAACTGCGGCTCCCCGCCTGCTCCCACAGGAGCCTTGGCTGGGCCCTGTTAGGCCGCACTGTCCATGAGGAAGCAGAGTCTGAAGCCAGGACCAGGACCCCCGCTACAGAACCTCGGGTCCAGATGTTATGTTTCAGAAGTTACTAAAATCAGCTGCGCTTATGAGGGGCTCAGTATAGACACAGAGGACAAAACCAACTAATTTCCTCTCGTGTCAACAGACAAGCCCACAGCAGAGAACAGGATGTCTTTGTGTGGCTCAAGACAGCTGATAGGATCTCTGAATAAAGAGGCAGAACACAAAACTGCCTGCAGTCACTTGCCTGGCGGCAGGTGTGGGTACACCGCAGCTTCCTTCAGCCCCGTGGGTCCCTCCTGGGAAGGGTCCAGAGAGCTTGGCCCTTCGGACTCGGGCATCTGTAGAGACTGGAGTTCGCCTGTCGACGGGTCCACTTCCTTTGAAGATAAATGAGTCCAGTCATCGTCTCCTCCCGAGCAGTTGTCAGACTCCATCTGCTCCTGGAACGAAACCCCATGAGCACAGGCCCTCGCAGCCACCCCGGCCACAGCCTCAGCCCCTGGGGGGTGCGTGGGGAAGACAGACTGGCAAGCAGCTAGAGGACTGTTTTTCTTTACCAAGTTCTAGTGAAGGGGCCAGAGAACGACGGAGGTGCCACACACTTAACTCTGCACCGGAACTGGGTCCTGGCTGTGCCAGTGCCGGAGGGGCCGTGGGGGGGGAGCTGGGGGAAGCGGGAGGGCTTGCCTCGGGCTGCACACCCGACTGCAGCGTGATCTTGTTCATTTGCTTCGCCAGAGCCTGTGCAGCTCCTTCCATGGCCCCGTCCGGTTTGCTGGAGTCAGAAGAGCAGCTTCCTGGCTGCGAGCTGCACCTCTCCTCCGCGCTGGAGCTGCCTGGGGAGACGGGGGTCAGGCGGCTTCTTTTCCCTCCATGTTCCACGTCAATATCCACCTCGATGCCTAGAGGCCAAGGAGGAGACAAAAACCCTAAGTCCTCAGAGGGCGAACCTGCCGCTTACAAAGCGCTCTCACATTTAGCCCCGAAGCGGGAGGGCCGGGATGCTGGCATCCACTCCAGACCCGGCCACATGCCAACACAGGACCAGCTCAGGTGGCAGCCACCAGCAAGAAGGCAAGTGGATGGTCACCTGTGACCTTCACGATCCCAAGGGCTGAACTCCCCAAATCCTGGCCCAAATCTTCCTGGCTTCTAGAAACTCACTGCACCTCTCTCTTCCTCCAGCATAAAAAAACATTAATTGACACCCAGGTCAGTTTCAGAGCCAGTAAGTCCAGAACGAGTCCCTGTTTCCCCTGCACCAGGCAGGACAGACCTGCACAGAGGTCAGGACCTAGGAAGCGGGACCACGTGTGGCCAGAACGCCCCGCTGGTGCTGAGGCACAGGAGCTCCGTGCTGTTTGAGGGGCCGAGTGAGGTGAAAGCCACGTGCACTCAGCACTGGCATTCTGCTTGGGCAGGTGCACAGCTCTGCAGGTTGGATGAGCTGGTGTGGCACCTGTGGTCGTTCTTTCAGACCCTTCCTGCCACTGCAGTCACCAAGATGAGCGCTCATCTCATCTGAGGGCATGGGTCTGTGGTCATCTTGAACCAGAAGTCACCTTTAACCGATTCTCACTGCAGGAGGCCTGGCCCTGAGCACCCACCTGCAGACTAGCAGACGGACGCAGTGGGTGCTTTCAGAAGCCTCAGAGGCCACACCTGTCACACCCCTGGGGTCCATGCGGCAGTTCACTAACCCAGAGACCTGCTCTGAACCTGGCGTCACTCAGAGCCCCTTCCTCTTCCTCTCTTCCTCCCTGCTCCCAGCACCGGCATCAGCCTGCACTCGGGGGTTGCAAAGAAGAGGGAGAAAAAGAGAAAAGGCATCTCAACTGACTACTCGCCCCACGCCCTTGAGGAAATCCCAGGCTCAGGAGGAGGAAATGCAGGCTGTTCGCCCCCAAGGACAAGGCAGGCAGCCCTGCGACAGCTGGTCAGCCTCCCTCCTGGGACTGTTCTAAGACCTGGCTGGCTCTCCTGCACTCGGGGCAGCTCAAGAACCCGTCAGGGACTCCAACCTCGCGTGGCCTGTGGTGCAGCGCTGGGCAAAGGTTGCCTTGAGGCCACCAGGCCTTCCTAGTCTCAAGGGTGTTCCCATCCCTCTGCAGTGTCTCAGCTGAAAGCTGCGAACAGCCACGCACACACTGAGCTACCATAGGCCCTGCTGGTACCAAAGGTCAGACAAACACTTACCCAGGGGGCTGAGGGCGGCTGCCACACTCTCCCCTACGTTCTTGAGGAAATTCACACTGGGATCCTCCGATGGACCAGAAGCTTTAATTTTTAAAATATAAAAATAACGATATGTTTAATTAATACATGTCTCAATGACCTTGATACCTATTGCAGTGCTGCCACCTTTATCCTGCACGCTCTCCATCCCGGGGGCCTTTCCTGGCAGCCTGCAACCTTGTTCCCTCCCACCCCTGCCCACCTCCTGGGCCCCTTCACCCCGCTTCATCTGTGACCCTGGTGATCGGAACCCCGAGAGGGGCTCAATACACACATTATAAAATACCAATCACATCCTAGATATGTTATTTTCTCAAAATCAAATATCTCCACCCTTGTCCCAAAGGATGAGGTGAATCAAAGGACACAGTAATAAAACCAGAATCCAAAAATCTAGAATGCAAGCTCTGTGTAGTTTCTAACTTTGTGACTGTGTTTATGAAGACTTGACCTAATTTGGCTCTGACTTTCCTGACAGCTAACAAGAGAACAGAACACATTACCGAGAAGGTGTGGAGGGTGCTGAGCGGGCGGGGCCCAGGCTGGGTTTAAGGCAGGTGAACTAGTGGCCGTGGGCACTCAGGCCCGTCTCCCCATTTGTAAAGCGAAGAAAGTGCTCCCCCCTCTGCAGGGTTTGGTGAGGATGAAATAACCTCAGTGGCTGTGAGTCCAGCCCCGCACGGGCACAGCAGGAACTGGGGACATGGGGAAGGCCCCCCAGCCTGCGGCCCTGCCACCTCACCCTACAGAAGCCAGCAGACCAAGGCTCACCGGAGTTTGCTGTGGGGCTGGCCTGGGTGTCCCCCGCCCGAGGAGGACGTGGGCTCCAGTTCCCAGGTAGGCCCATCTCCCAGGCAGGCCACCCAAAGTGCCCGTGTTTCAGCTTCCGGAGCCAGCGGCTGTGAGGGAAGCCCTGAGGAGAGGAAACAGGGCAAGTGGCGCTGGGTCAGGAGGCTCCAGCCACCCTGCGCCCACCCTGGCCAGCAGGGAGGCCCGGCTCACCTCAAAGGGGCTGGGGAAGGCGAGCTTGCTGTGCTCCCTGTGCATGCCCTTCCCCTCGCAGCCGGCACACAGGTCGTAGTCGGGGCAGACGCTGCACTTGTACCGGGTGCCCACCACTGGACCGTTGCAGCCGTCGCAGATCACATTGGGGTGCACCATGTTGCGGGGTGCCTCCTGAGCACATGGGGGGCGGTGGTCCCGCCGGCACTCCTTCCTCTCTGCATGGAGGGCAGAGAGCCATGAGGTGGGTCCCACAAAGTGTCCCCTTGTCACTCCCGTGGGCTGCAGCACTGTCAGCAGCCCCTGGTCCCGCTCTCCAGACACCGAGTCCATGTGGGACTCAGCTGCTCAAGTGACAGCAGTGACAGCAATAAAGTGACCTGAGAACCTGCCGGGGGTCCCAGCACCTGCGCCCGTGTGGCCCGTGTGGGGGAGAAGCAGCGGGGGCTGTCTCTGTACAGCTCTGGTCCTGCCCTTCGCTAAAATAAACCCACAGCACCCCGCAAGCTGCTCCAGGCCACGGCACTTGGTCTGGGCACAATCAACAGTGAACCCAGAGATCTTCTGCCCCCACCCACTGTGGTGGACACCGACTCCTGCTCGGGCGAAGCACAGAGGACGGTGCCCTCTCCACAGCCCGCAGCCTCCACAGCCCCAGGCAGCCGGTTCTGCTTGGAGGCAGCACCCCAGGCAGCCCCTTACCTTTAATGTAAATACGGAACAGGTCATCCTTCACGTATGCCATGGCCATCGTCAGCTCCTCGTCACTGGAAAAGGCAACCAAGTCCCCGTCCTCATCTAGATTGTTTAAAAGACAGCACATGAGCACCCAGGCTTCTCCCCTGCACACAACTGCTGCGAAGGGCTGAGGCCGGCGCTCCAGGAGCACCTTGGGGGCTACCCGAAGCCCACCAGTGTGAGGCAGGGGGAGCAGGACTGAGGCCAGACTGCTCATCCCGCTGGCGCTGCCGGGAAGGTACGGACTCCAATCTGGGCCTGGGGGCACGGAGGAGGCAGAGTACCCGGTGCACGGGCAGCAGCCGTAGTGGCTACACACTGCTCTGCTTCCAGGCCAGCTGTCCCTTCACAAAGGGGCTGCCTCGGTCCACATCTGACCAGGCCCAGACCCATCGTCAACTGTGGGAGGTCCCCACCTGTGACCTGTTCCTGGAAAACCAAGCCCCTCCAAAGGCCGTGGGCCTCTTGGGGTTTAGGAGAGGAAATCAGGTGACTCCATCTGCTCGCTTCCTTCCCCAACGAAGCTGAAACTATGGATTTGTTTGCAGTCTCCTTTTTAGATGTGGCTCAACATGGTTTTAAAGCACCACCATGTAGGTCACAGCACACCGCACATCTGCAGGCTGGGCCAGCTGCGTGGGCCACCGGACAGCACTTACCGTAAGACTAGGGGCAGTGCCAAAAGGTGAAAACAACCCAAACATCCATCAGCTAGTGAACAGATAAACAAATGTATGTCCATACAACTGAACATTACTCAGCCACCCAAAAAAGAACGAAGCAGACACATGCTCCAACACTGGTGTACCTGGGAAACATTATGCCAAGTTTTTAGAAGCCAGTTGTGAATATTTATATGAAATGTCCAGAACAGGGAAATCCATAAGAAAAAAGAGTGCTTTCGTGGTTGCCTAGGGCTAGGATGGGAGGGTGGCTAAGGAAGAGGTCCTTTATAAGGCCGTAGAAGATTCTAAAATTGTGATCATGGCTGCACAAA
>NW_005871465.1:352405-360300 GCF_000147115.1 Myotis lucifugus | reverse complement strand
GCGTGGCGCCCCGGGCCGGAGCCTGGCAGACTGGGTGACAGAAGCTGCAGGAGAAGAAGGGTGCAGGGGCTCCCCACCCGGCTGGGGCAGCAGCCGAGTCAGCCCGACACTTGGCCGCGGAGCTCTGGAATTTGGGGGTCGGGCTCAGGGCTCTGTTCCAAGTCTTCCCCCACCCTCGCCCCCTCCCCACCACCACCACCGAGGGCGCCGATTTTGGAGAGATTGCTCCAAAACCCTGCGAACGGCCAGTGCCTGGAGCCTGGGCTCCCCTTCTCCCATTCGGCCTTCCATCCCCGACCCAGCTCCTTCACATCCCTGCGGACCCGAGGGCCGTGGGCACCCCTTTTGCTCAGCTTGTGTCCCGCGCCTGGCACGTGGGAGCTGAGGTCGTCCGTGTTCCGGGAGGGGCGCTCGGGGACCATGCACCTGTTGGACCTAGAGCGCTGCCCCCATCCTGCCTCCTGACTGGGGGGCAGGCGGCCATGCCGGGTGGTTGGCCTCCAGCCACCTGACCACGGGACAGGGGTGCAGCCTGGCTTTGCGCAAGTGACCAGGTGGGGGAGGGTGTGGGGAGGCCCTCGTGGCTGAGGCTGGGTTCTCAGCATCCTGCCCTGCCTAGTGCCCAGGAGTTATGGTCTGGCAGACCCTGAGCTGAGGAGAGAAGAGAAGAGAGGGCTGGAGGGCCCACAGGGCCTGCGTCTCTTGGAGGCCAGGCCCAAGTTGGCCGCATAGCCGCCGCTGTAACCTTGTTAAAAGCATGTGAGATGGGAAGCTGGCAGCTGAGCAGGGTACACCCTGAGAGAGGGCTGTGGGGACCCGCTCCCCACCCTCAGGCTCTGCGGTTCCCTGGAGGAAAGGGGTTAAAGCCTTGCTCCTCCTGCTCCCGGATTTGATGTGCATTCCCCATGCCCATTGCCATGCTCGATATCCATCGCTTTTCTGGATGGGAGTTTTCCTTTGGGGACTCATTCCTCCCCTACCGTGGGTAGGCCCACGGCCCAGGTTTGGCCAACTAGAGCACTCACTGTAGCCGGGTCAGGAAGGCACATATAACGCAGGCTGGTGGGTGAAATGCCCACAGGGGACCCCTGGAAGCTGGAGTCCACCTACGCGGAGCAGGAGACCAAGGCCCGATTTCATCATCTGAGCTTCTAGGTCCCCACAGGCCTGATACTGGATCACGAGACACTTAAATCTGTTGATTTTGGTCTTGGTCAGTTGGATCCAAGAGTATGAATCATCATCTCTCCACAACAGAGGCCAGCCTGGCGTTCTCAGTGTAGTTATATCACCAAAATGCAGGCCAGAAGCACGAGGGTCAGCTGTGACCATGCCCTCAAACCACAGCAGTTCCGGTGGATTGTACTTCCCAATAATCACAGTAGTGCTTCTCTTACGCCAGGAAGCATTCTGAATGTTTTCTATGTATTAACTCACCTGCTCTGTTGAGGGGAGACCATGTGATTAGTCCTGGCCAAGGACCTGCGACAGAAGAGCCATGTACCCTTCAGAGGCAGAGCTGGAGCTGTTCAGTGGCCAGGGCTGGCGTTTTTAGGGCTCTTTCCCTTTGCCCGGGAAGCCTTCGATGTTTGGGTGCTTATTCCATAGCAGAGCACCCAGCGGAGCCTTGCTAGATACACAGCTTTGAGAAATATACCTTTATTAAATCACAGAAATTTTGGGTTATTACAGGGCATAATCAAGCCTATTTTAACATCATTATCTCTCATTTTACACCCCCCCCCCCCGCACCCCGGGAAATGGGCTCAAAAAGGATTAAGTCACACAGTGGTAGACCCAGAATCATGAACCCAGGCAGGCTTGTGTCCATGCTCTTGACCTCAATGATATACGATCTCCTAAAGAGTGTCCTGAACCCACCTTCTTCTTTCCATCTCTAACCCCCATCCCCATCCCAGACCAGCTCTCTCTGTGGAGAGATGCCTGTGTGGAGGCAGAAGACTTTTTCTCTACCCTCTTAGGTTCAGTACTTGGGGCCTGTGAATTAAACTGACATAAGACAGACTAACAAGAACAAAAACAGACTTTTATTCAAGTAGTAGGCAGTTAGAATTGGGGGGCTTATATATAGCAACTTAATAGGGGAGCAGGGGGGAAGGAGGAGGAGAAAGGTACTTATAGGAGAAACAAATGACTTTTAGGAAAGATAAATGGACCCTTAGGAGAAAAGATGAGAGGTATGATTGATAGTTTTGCCATACTGTCTGGGTTTGCTAGGTGATAATAAAAGGGATTTTAGAGACAGGACAGGCAGTTTTAGGGAAAAGGGGGGGTGGGTGTCCATGGGAGAAGAACGCATAGGTGAGGGCTTGGAGCCACCAGAATGCTATCTCACTTTTACAGAGGACAGAGAAATGCCACAGGATAAGGGAAGACCTACATTCACAGAGGATAGAGGAATGTTACAAGACATGAGGAGAGGGACAGGGGGGCACCAGGCAGGCTTTGATCTTTGAAACTGATTATCTGGAGAATGACCAATTAGGAAAGCACGGGGGTCATAAATTAAGGAAGGGTCCAATTAGAGAGGGTCACGAGGAGACAAAGAGCTGCAGCCTTTATAAACCCAGAGACAAAGAGACTCGGAGGACTCGATTTTCCCCCATGTTAGAGCAGGCTTTTCCCAAAGGAGACCCCTCTCTAGGGAGAGTTTGTACATGCATGCAATAAACCTTCACATTTTTGTTTAAAATCGTGAATTTTTAAAATTTTCTTTATTGATTAACGTATTACATGCGTCCTTATCCCCCCATAAAATCATGCATTTATTATTCAAACTTTGTAGGACAAGAACCCACTGGAAGAATCCAGGCCCATCTGCACGTATCAGTAAGATCAATCTTTCCCGGGTTGCTCCCGGGAAGGGATTTAGGACAACTGAGTTCTGTTGGGAGGCTCTGCTTTTAGGCAGGTAAGAGACTTCAGGAAAAAGCCTACTCGCAAATGCCTTCAGCTCAAAATGATTTTCATGCCACAGCTGTGTATTCTAGACCAGCGGTCACCAACTGGTGGTCCATGAGGCCTGAAAGATCGGTGACCGCTGTTCTAGACTCCTTCCCCTGCTTCCTGTCTTCCTCTCTCTAGTCCCTTCTCTACACTTGAACAATTAATCACTTAAAAATGCAAATCTGACTGTCTCAACCCCAGGGCAGCCCCCTTCCTCTCCCTGCTTTGGAGGGTCCCATAGCTCCAAGGGTAAAAACCCAAATAGGTGACCAGGTGTGCCAGGTCCTGGTGCTCTGCCCTACCCCGTCTGCCTCTGGTGCCCGCTGTCACTGAGCATTGCCCTGGCTGGCCTGGGGATTCCTTCAACAGAGTCATTTGCATGTGCTGAACCACTTGGCCCACCTTTTTGAGGCAACTCCTCCTCCCCGCTGGGTCAACTCACTTAACCTAATTTTCTCAGGGAGGCCCTCTGTCCTTCAGGCACGGTCATGTCCCCCAGGTTTAGCTTTCTGAACCCCTCGGACCTTTGTCATGAATGAATACGAGAATGAGGCATTCAAGGAAAGAAAGGCCAGCAAAGGGATGAGGTGAGACAGGCATGACTTCTAAACTCTCACTGTGCCAGACACCTTAGCATCTAGAGAAGATGAAGGACCCCTGGTTAAAATCATGTTTTGAGCCCAGCCAGCATGGCTCAGTGGTTGAGTGCTGACCGATGAACCAGGAGGTCATGTTCAATTCCTGGTCAGGGCACACGCCCGGGTGGTCGGCTCGATCTCCAGTGTGGGGCATGCAGGCGGCAGCCAATCAATGATTCTCCCTCATCATTGATGTTTCTCTCTCCCTCTCCCTCCTCTCTGAATAAAAATATATTCAAACCCCCACCACACACAAAATCATGTTTTGAGATGCATAAAATATATTGCAATACAAAGGACTGCTAATATTGAAATGCAAATATCCTATCTAGTAAAAGAGTAATATGCAAATTGACCATCACTCCAACACACAAGATGGCCACCCTATGTGGACACAAGATGGCCACCCTATGTGGACACCAGCTGGGGAGGGCAGCTGTGAACGATCAGGCCAGCAGGGGAGGGCAGTTGGGAGGGACCCAGGCCTGCAGGGGAGGGCAGTTAGGGGCGACCAGGCCTACAGGGGAGGGCAGTTAGGGGCAACCAGGCCTGCAGGGGAGGGCAGTTAGGGGCAACCAGGCCTGCAGGGGAGGGCAGTTAGGGGCAAACCAGGCCTGCAGGGAAGGACAGTTAGGGATGACCAGGCCAGCAGGGGAGGGAACTTAGGGGCAATTGGGCAAGCAGAGGAGCAGTTAGGCATCAATCAGGCTGGCAGGGGAGTGGTTAGGGGGTGATCGGGCTGGCAGGCAAAAGCAGTTAGGGGCAATCAGGCAGGCGAACTGTTGGGAGCCAGCAGTCCTGGATTGTGAGAGGGATGTCCGACTGCCCGTTTATGCCCGATACCAGGCCTAAACTGGCAGTCGGACATCTCTCAAGGGGTCCCAGATTGGAGAGGGTGCAGGCTGGGCTGAGGGACACACCCCCCTCCTATGCACGAATTTCGTGCACTGGGCCTCTAGTCAAAATATAAAAACAATTATGACATTATAAGATACAGAGGTGGGACTAATAAGTACCAGAACCAGCAGGTAGAAGTGGGTATGTAGCTGCTATTTTTAAAAAAATATATTTTGTTGATTTTAGAGAGGAAAGGAGAGGGGAGTGAGAAACATCAATGATGAGAGAGAATCATTGATTGACTGCCTCCTGCACGCCCCCCACTGGGGATCGAGCCCGCAACCCAGGCATGTGCCCTTGGCCGGAATCGAACCTGGGACCCCTCAGTCCACAGGCTGACGCTCTATCCACTGAGCCACACCAGCTAGGGCTGTATCTGCTATTTTGAGGTGTGTGCAGCACCTGCAGTGGGTATGAAAACCCCTTTGATTTTGGGGGCAAAATAGATACTGGGACTAGCTGTGGTTATGGGAAATATCAGTCATGCTCTGTTAACCATGATTGCCTTGTTCTGGTTAAAGAAAGAACATTCTAACCTGGCTGGGAGTTGTATGCCCCCAGGACCTGGAAGTCAACCTTGGAATGTGGTCTATTCTCAATCAAGAACTGCCCATTATCACGGAAAGATTAACAACCTTGTTGCTCAAACAATGGAGTCCCACATTGCCTCCTTCCCCATGCTTGTAATCTCTACTTCCCCATGTAGTCTTTGTCTTACCCTATATAAGCAGCTGACTGATGGGGGGGCTAGAGAGCTGATTTTGTGGGTGACCTGCTGCTCTCCCTGCTGCCGGCGCTATTGGAATAAACGCTCATAGATGACTCAACCCTGTCTCTGCTTAATTGGCTCAAGTAGTGACAGGCAGCCCAGACCCGTTGGTTGTCCGCTTTCAATTTCTGTGTGACAGCCACAAGTATTGTGAATTCTGCTGGACTTTGCTGCCTCCATTCACAACTCAAGGAAATACCAAATTTCAGTTAATAGTTAGTGAAAATGAAGATGGATTTTTTCCCCTCATCTCAGCTCCTGGAACTCCCCAACTCTGGTTCTTTGGGTCACAGGTCAAGAAGCCCGTGAAGGATGGAAGGAGGGGCCACCTCCAGGGGCTGGCCCAGGAATTCTCCAGAAGGCAGCGTGGGCTGAAGGCCGACATGGAATCCAACACAAAAGGGCACTTTCCCTCCGTGGGAAGCAAGAACAAAGGAGGAAGGGCCACAGCTGGGTCTGGAGAGAAAACAGGACTTTCTATGCCCCTTTGGCTCCGCCCTCCCTCCTGGTGGGGGTGCCCCATCCTGGGTGGCAGGATGACAGGCAGAGTTCACCTGCCTGGAAGTGCCCGCGGGACTTGGGCTGCAGGTAGGCCCCGAGGAATTCATTAAAGGGCACAGGAGCTGTGGCAAACCGGCCAGGAGCCAGACAAGCTGCCGTTCCCAAGGATAAAGTTGGGAGTGCAGAGGCTCCAGGGAGGGCGGCTCTGGGACAGCAGGGCCAGTGAATGCATGCGGCGGGCCTTCCCTCACGGTGGTGTCACTTGTGCAGGCCCTGGGGACACAGCCTCTTGCCATGACCACCCCCT
This sequence comes from Myotis lucifugus, assembly GCF_000147115.1. Lineage (NCBI taxonomy): Eukaryota > Metazoa > Chordata > Mammalia > Chiroptera > Vespertilionidae > Myotis > Myotis lucifugus. Next base: position 354,221 of record NW_005871465.1, on the reverse strand, counting down.
CTCCAGCCCCCGTCCAGAGGAGCACCAGGCTTTCCTTCGGGATGTCCCTCTCAGTCAGTGTACAATCCGGGCAGGACGGTCAGGCCTGGTGCCGGGCCATTCTCAGCCAAGCTGGTGGGCGTGTGGCCCAGCACCCCCTCCTGGGATTCTGATGGGGTGGGGCTGGGAGGGATCTGCAAAGACTGCCCTCACTCTCCACTGCCTGGACCCCTCAGCCATCAGTCTCCTCACTCCAGCCCCTCTCCCATTCCCCACCACTCCAGACCTCACACTTCCCAGTCAATCACCACCCTGCTCCCCACCCAGGCCCGGGACAGTCCCATTTCTGACTGAGGCCCTGCATCTCCAGGCTTCAGGGCAGAACTGCACCCCCTCCTGAGCCACTCCCATCTCTGCTCCTCCCCCAGAGCCACTGTGTAGGGCAGTGGTTGGCAAACCGCAGCTCGCGAGCCACATGCGGCTCTTTGGCCCCTTGAGTGTGGCTCTTCCACAAAATACCATGTGCGGGCGCGCACCTACAGTGCGAAGTTGACTTAAAACTTTAAAGTTTATTAAGTTAATTTTAGGGAACGTTGTGGAGTGAAAGAAGATGTAGTGTCGAGGATTGAGAAAGGTATGTTGAGATGGTGTGGACATATAGAGAGGATGAACGAAAGGAGATGGACGAAACAAGTACACAAGACGAGTGTGGATGGGAGAGTTGGAAGGGGTCGACCTCAGCAAACGTACCTCCATCAGATTGGGGACGTTTTTAGCAAAGGCCAGCTTAGGAGGACCCTAATTAAGTTAATAACAAGGTACCTACCTATATAGTTTAAGTTTAAAAAATTTGGCTCTCAAAAGAAATTTCAATCGTTGTACTGTTGATATTTGGCTCTGTTGACTAATGAGTTTGCCGACCACGGGTGTAGGCAGCAGGGGACTCAGGGGAGCTTCTCAAACTTTAGTTCCTGACAGGCCATCTCCTTAATTTTTACTGGTTTAGTTTCCTTAAATCAACTCATTTTAAATCAACTTCAACACACACTTAGGGAAACAATTAAGCCCTTTGTATCACAGCCCAAATGAAAACCCAGGATCCCTTGCCACACATGGAAGACGCCCTGAAAACGGGAGCACAAAGCGAGTTCCCTCCAGAAGGCTCCCAGCCGGCTGAGAGCAGGGCGGCTTTCCCGGCCCTGGAAACAGGCCTGCGGGAAAGCGGACGCCCGGCCTGTAATCAGGCCCGATCAAGCCTCCCGCAGCCACCGGCCTGCCTCCCCTGCTCTTGGCAGACATCTCTCTGCAGAGGCCAGTGCCCAGGCCCCGCCTTCTCCCAGCTCCCACCTGCCCCAGGTGTGGGCCTGGGCTGAGAGGACAACGAAGGCCCAGCGTCTCCCCGTCTGCACCCAGGCCCGCAAGGCCCCCACCCACGGTCCTCGCAGCCGAGGCCGGGAACCAGGGCGATGGGGAAGGGTGCTGAGGTCCCCAAGGCCGGCCCAGAGCCTGTGCTGGACTGACCCCCTGATGGTGTGTCCCCTTCCTGGTCCCACAGGGCTGGCCGGGGACGGCCTGGCCGGTGCAAGAACACAGGTGGGAGCCTGTGCAAGAACACAGGTGGGGGCCTGTGCAAGAACACAGGTGGGGGCCGGTGCAAGAACACAGGTGGGGGCCTGTGCAAGAACACAGGTGGGGGCCTGTGCAAGAACACAGGTGGGGGCCTGTGCAAGAACACAGGTGGGGGCCGGTGCAAGAACACAGGTGGGGGCCGGTGCAAGAACACAGGTGGGGGCCTGTGCAAGAACACAGGTGGGAGCCTGTGCAAGAACACAGGTGG
>NW_005871465.1:341038-351064 GCF_000147115.1 Myotis lucifugus | reverse complement strand
GACACAGACTCGCCCTCGCCGGTGCCTCCCGCGGCGCCCGGCCAGGTGGTCGCTCCCCCCCGCACCTGGGCACCTCGGGTCCTCGAGGGGCAGCGATGCAAGGTCACGGCGGCCGTGCCCAGTGCTCCCCGGGGCTCCCGGCACCTGCGCAGGAGCAGGCACCGTGTTCCCGAGGCAGGTGTGCAGGGACAGCGGGACACCCGACGGCGACCCTCCCGCGCACCACCCTGCTCACATGGTCACACCCCCGCTGCCCGGGCTGCTCTGGGGTGTCCGCACCCCCCTCGATGACAGGTGGCCCCGGGACTGCTCCACAGGGCCTGGGTGCAGGGGCTGCCGGCCCAGGGGTGCCGGGGGACCTCATGAGCAGCCAGCCCGGCCCCAGCTGCCCATGAACTCACTTGGTGTGGTCTCACCCCCCCCCCCCCCCCCGGCCCCCCCAAGTTCGGTCAGGCTGGCCCACCCAGCACCGTGGCCCTCTGGGTCTGGCTGGCACCGCGGGAGTAGGAGGTGGGGGGAGGCGGGCTCCAGTACTGGCTGGAGATGGCAGGGGCTGGATGGACTGCAAGCCCTTGTCCACCCAGCCTGCAGCGCAGGAGCCACCAGGAAAAAGCCGCTTCCTTCCTGCCTCCTGGCCTTCCTGCGGGGCTTCGGCAGGATCCGGTTGGGCTGAGGTCAGCCAACCTCTGCTCCCTCCACTTCCTGCTTCCCTGTTCCCCCAGCCACACAGAATGAGGCTGGGGAGGAGCTAGACTAGAGCCTTCCTGACCCTCGGCCCCAGCCGCCCTTCCCACCTGCCCCTGCCCCCCCTGCCCGCCCTGCCCAGCCTTCTGCAGTCCTCCTGGGGGTGGAGGCCAGGGGCCTGAGGGGACACCCCTGGGGCTGGACACAGGCAGGACTGCAGCGTTCTCTCCAGGTCTCCAGTGGGGTGTGTCACCTGGGGAGAGTGTGGCTGGGCAGTCTCGTCAGTGGGGTGTCCCCTTGGGAATGGCATTTGGACCCTTGGAAGGGTGGCCATGTAAGCAGACTGGCCTGGAGGCCCTGGTGGGGCTATACCTGATGGGTTAGGGCACCTTTGTCCGACTGCGGGTGGAGTGATGAGCCCGGATACCTGTCCTGGCCAGGGTGCCGTGTCTGTGTGCCTCCTGCGCAGCCGCAGGCCCTCAGCCGATGTCAGGGGCTGTAGCGCAAGCCCCACCAGTGTCCCGAGCAGCAGAGAGGGGGATTCCAGTGGCTCCATTTAGGGCTCACACTCCCTGAGGGGCATCGAGGAGACTGGCACTCCAGGGCCCCGGGGAGTATGAGAGCACCCTCGGACAAAGAATTGTGGAGCTCAGATGCGGGGATCCTCCACCCTGGGGCGCGGAAGCCAAGGAGCCTGTGGGGCCTGGTGAGGGTGTGACCTGGGCCTTGCTGGTCGAGAGCTGTCACTGTTTCTGGGGGCCCAGTAGGGCCAGATCTTTGGAGGCCTCAAGAGAAGCCTGAATCTGAGCTCTTCTGTGACCCCTTCTTATTCTTACAGATAGACAATGGCATTAAGCCTGTGGAGAAGCCAGACTAAGCGAGGCTGAGGCCAGACTGGATCCTGGCTCCCAGTTTGCAGCAAGTGGGGAGCTCAGGATAGGGTTGGCCCAGGCACTGATACTTAGGGGGAGGACAGAGGAACCTGGGTCTGTAGGGAAGGGAGGAGGCGGGCAGGTAGCCAGAGAAGAAGGAGGCAGCAGGAGAAGATGGCATCCTGAAAGCCCAGGGCCAGGAAGGACATGTAGGCCTTGGCAAGAAGGGCCCCGGATATGGGTTTCACATCCAGCCTTGACCACATTTGTGCACCGGCGCTGCTAGCGCTCAGCCTGGAGCCCTCGGCCAAGTATCTGCTGAAAGCCTCTCCCCAGGGAGGACAGCAGCCCAGGGCCGGCTTCCCGGCACCCTGAGCTTCAGCAGCGGGGCCCTTCCCGACTGGGAGTATGGGTACGAGTGCGGGAGGGGCAGTGAACCGCTGCCCCCTCCACCCCGGCCCCACCTGCTGGTGAACAACAGACCGGCCCAGGTCCCTCTGAGCCCGTTTCCCCTCCCTCCGCATGGGCACAAGGTCTGTGTCTTCAGCCAAGAGGGGACCACAGGGAAGCTTGTGGTCATGGGCCTCAGGTGTCCTGATTACTCTGCCTTCCCGGTGGGAAAACCTCCAATAGTATGGCCACAGCTGCAGTCCTTCCCTGGGGCCAGCTGTCCCGGGGCCAGGCCCCCCCACCCCATCTCCCTGGGATAAGAAGGTATGGATAGAAGGAGAAACCAGGTCCCCTCAGCCCTAGCTCCCAGAAACCAGGGCTCCCAGACCTCTGCCCTTTCCATCACTTGAGCTGCCTTCCCAGCCCACTCACCACTCACCCACCCAGCCCTTGCAGGTTGTGGGGTGCAGGAGGGCCTGGCAGAACTCTGGCCTAAGGCTCAGCACCTGGACAAGCAGTCACAGAGCTTGAGCTTCTGGCTTTGACAGGCGAGGACAGATTGGGCCCACAAGCGAGAAGCTGGGGACCTTGCGGGCAACAGGCAGGGCAGGGGCAGGGTGCTGAGGGACCACGGGCAGGGTGCTGAGGGACCACGGGCAGGGTGCTGAGGGACCACGGGCAGGGTGCTGAGGGACCACGGGCGGGCTGCTGAGGGACCACGGGCGGGCTGCTGAGGGACCACGGGCAAGGTGCTGAGGGACCACGGGCGGGGTGCTGAGGGACCACGGGCAGGGTGCTGAGGGACCACGGGCAGGGTGCTGAGGGACCACGGGCGGGGTGCTGAGGGACCACGGGCGGGCTGCTGAGGGACAGGGTCAGTGTTCAGGGAAATGATAAGAGGGTCTGTGTGGACAGGAACCAGGCCCAGGAACCCCACGGCCCATCTCCTTTTAGTAAATGGAGGAAGCTCAGGACCTGGGCAGAGGGAGGCCCCTGGGAAGGGCAGCACGGTATGGAGCAGGCTGTGCCAGGCCTTGGTAGTCGGTGATTCAGGGCAACAGCTACCTACCCAGCCTGTCTGCCAGGGGCAGGCTAAGGTTGGACAGAGCTCAGCCTGCTTAAAGATTAGAGAAAGGGAGGGGGAGTGGATGGCAGAGGCAGCAGTCAGAGGGGGTGAGGCCTCCTCACATCCCCCTACTTCACAAAGGGCCCCACTGCACGGGGGTGGGCAGCAGGGGCCAACAGGTAGGTAGGCAGGGACTCAGCAGGAGGAAGGCCACCTGCTATGTCCAGGTGACTCTGAACTGCCTCCTGCTGGGCCGGCAGCTCCTGTTCAAGGGTTCAGATTTCCAGGGTAACCCGGCCTTGGAACCCAGTGCAGAACCTGTAACCTGATACAACCTCGGCCCTCCCCACCCCAAGGGGGTGGAGGTTGGGGCCAGCTGGGGATGGAGTGCTCCAGAGGTAGTAGTGTCCTGAGATGACTGAAATTTGTAAAAATATATTTTTGTTGATTTCAGAGAGGAAGGGAGAGGGAGAGAGAGATGGAAACATCAATGATGAGAGAGAATCATTGATCAGCTGCCGCCTGCAGGTCCCCTACTGGGGATCGAGCCCGAAACCCGGGCATGTGCCCTTGACCAGAATTGAACCTGGGACCCTTCAGTCCACAGGCCGACGTTCTATCCGCTGAGCCAAACCATCTAGGGCATGAGGTGACTGAACTTTGCCTTGGCTGTGACCTCTGGTGCACACAGCTGTGGGGAGTGACACCACCAGGGATCGAGGGGTAGAAGAGCTGCCGGGGGGTGGGAGAGGATTCCTGCACTTGGAGACTTTGAAACCAGGCCTTGAAGGCCACACGGTGTTCATTTGGTCCAGAGGAGGAAAGGGGTTCCAGGCAGAAGAGAGGACAGCATGTGTGTGGAGCATGGCCCTTAGGCAAGGACAAGGAGTTGTGGGTGATAGCAAATGAAGGTGGCACTGGTGAGACCAGAAAGCCTGGTGTGCACAGCCCTCCAGGACCTGCTGTGCCAGCCACAGGTAGGAATGTTGTTTGTCTCATACTTGCTCACTGGTCCCTGCCCAACCAGTGGAGCCAGGTAGGGGCACCCTAGGGATTCCTCTGTACTGTCAGGCAGCCCCACCTCTGTGCTTCTCACCCTGCACCCCAACATCCGAAATGGGTCTTGCTGGAGGCTCTGACACGGGTCTCCCAAGAAGCAGGCCTCAGCGCATCAGAAATGGCCCCTCTCTGCTGCTGACTCACTGAATGACCCTGGACTAGTTTCTCAACATCATTTGCTCCTTGGAGCGCTGGGGGCTGGAGCAGCAGCAGCCAGACCTGGGGCTGGTGTGAGACTGAGGGAATCCAGGTGTGGCTCGTGCTAAGAAACCCCTTGAGGAAGGGCTGGGTCTTTGTGCCCTGGATGGGACCTTTGGGTGTCCCACCCGCTGGCAGGAGTAGATGCGGCAAGAAGCCAGAGGGTGGAAAAGGATTGCCCCACGCGGGACTGTAAGTGATCCTGCAGCCCTCCCACTTCAGATACCCCCTCAAAGGAGAAAATGCCTGGGGGCAGGAGAGAGTACTGGACAGTGCTGCTCCCCAGTGGAGGCTTCTCCCCCAGGTGTGTCAGTGTGACCTGAAAGTGACCCTGTGCAGCCCCCGAAAACTCCCATGTGGCAGACACGACAACAGAAGTCGATGGCCTGTGGCACAGATGGGCACGCAGGTGTATGCGCTGGCACCCTCCAACGTGTAGGTCAGCTCTAGGCCGCCCCTGGTGACCGCTTGCGGACCACCCACAGGTGATGTGGTGGACGTGTACCAGCGGGAGTTCCTGGCGCTGCGCGACCGGCTGCACGCAGCGGAGCAGGAGAGCCTCAAGCGCTCCAAGGAGCTCAACCTGGTGCTGGACGAGATCAAGAGGGCCGTGTCGGAGAGGCAGGCGCTGCGAGACCGCGACGGCAATCGCACCTGGGGCAGGCTCACCGGTGAGAGGCCGAGCGGGCGGGGGAGCGGGCGGCAGGGCAGGCGGGGCTGCGGGCAGGCCCGCGGTCTGACCGTCTGACCGTCCTTCCTGACCCTCCCAGAGGACCCACGACTGAAGCCGTGGAACGTCTCGCATAAGCACGTGCTGCACTTGCCCACCGTCTTCCACCACCTGCCGCACCTGCTGGCCCAGGAGAGCAGCCTGCAGCCCGCAGTGCGCGTGGGCCAGGGCCGCACGGGAGGTAGGGGCGGGGCCGGAGGGCCATTCGCAGGGGTGGGCGGCCCGGTGGCCAGGCCTGAGGACCCCTGCTCCCCGCAGTGTCCGTGGTGATGGGCATCCCCAGTGTGCGGCGCGAGGTGCACTCCTATCTGACGGACACGCTGCACTCGCTCATCTCGGAGCTGAGCCCGCAGGAGAAGGAGGACTCGGTCATCGTGGTGCTCATTGCCGAGGCGAGTGGGCGGGGCCGGGGCCGGGACCCACTCCCAGGGGACACCTGGCACCCAATGACTGAAGGAGAAATGCAAACAGGGCAGCATCCCGAGGGGAGCGCTACCAGAAGGTCCCTGTCATTCACAAATTTATCAAGATAAAAAGTTGAGATTTTAGCGCCCCCTCGTGGAGATGCCGTTTACCTACTTGCCCCACCCCAGGTACCTACCCAAAGGGCTTTTTCTGAGGCCCCTGTGGCCCAGCCTCACTCGGCCCTCAGGATCGGGGTTCACTCCCTCCGTGTGAGGCCCGCGCCCCTACCCCTGGCCCTTCTTCCAGGCCATTCCAGTCCTGCTTAGGGTGGTTGCTTGGTCTCCCCACAGACTGACCCGCAGTACACCTCGCTGGTGACAGACAACATAAAGGCCTTGTGAGTACTGGCCGCCGAGGAAGCTGGTGGGAGGAGGCCCTTGGTGGCGGATTGGGAGGCAGATCCTGCCTCCCCCACACGACAGTGACCTGAGGAGGTGCTGCCCTGTGGGCTGGAGGCAGTGGGTGTGTAGAGGTGGCCCAACCCCTCCAAGCCCCATGGCCTCAGTGATGGCTGCCTGTGGGCCTTCAGAAGGGACAGGGTCTGGCTGCTCAGCTCGGCCCCTGCTCCGGGCCCTGGAGGCCGCACACCCACTGGGCTTCCTGTCCTCCAGGTTCCCCACAGAGATCCATTCCGGGCTCCTGGAGGTCATCGCCCCCTCCCCGCACTTCTACCCCGACTTCTCCCGGCTCCGAGAGTCCTTTGGGGACCCCAAGGAGAGAGTCAGGTACTAGCACTGCCCCTCTCCAGGTCCCCCAGCAACCTCTCTCCCCTGTGCTGAGGGCCAGGCCGTTGGCTGTAGTGCCTCCACTTCTCCACTGGAGGACCCTGCATGGGGTGGGGGTCTACGCGCCAAGTGTGCCGGGGCAGCCGTACCAGAGGAGGAGGGTCTGAGCTCCGAGGCCCTGCCCCCGGCCACAGGTGGAGGACCAAACAGAACCTCGATTACTGCTTCCTCATGATGTACGCGCAGTCCAAAGGCATCTACTACGTACAGGTCAGCACCGGCCCTGCTCTGCGCCCCTCCCCAGACCCTGGCGGGGCCTGGGAGATGCATGCCGCCCTGCCCTGTGCCCATCCTGAGTCCCAGGCCCTTCTGCCCCTCACGGTGCAGCTGGAGGACGACATAGTGGCCAAGCCCAATTACCTGAGCACCATGAAGAACTTCGCTCTGCAGCAGCCTTCAGAGGACTGGATGATCCTGGAGTTCTCCCAGCTGGGCTTCATTGGTGGGTCCCCCACCCTTCATCCCACTGACCTGAACAGAGCCCCTCAGTCTCTCCCGCCCCCCTCCCCCGCATCATAACCCTCCCACCCCCCACCCTGCCCCATACCCCACACCCTGCAACACCGCTCCAGGCCACTGGAGCCACCTCTGGCCTCTTCCCACCTGCCCTCAGCGTCACCATCAGTGTCTGGCCCTGGGTGCCCACACCTGCCTGCAGCTGGGCACAGGGTTTGCTGTGGGGCCCTCCCTAGTGGTTCCCACGGGGATGGAGAGGAAGCAGGGCAGGGCAGAGCTGCCCACTCAGCGCCCGTACCCCCTTCCCCACCAGGGAAGATGTTCAAGTCCCTGGACTTGAGCCTGATTGTGGAGTTCATCCTCATGTTCTACCGGGACAAGCCCATCGACTGGCTCCTGGACCACATTCTGTGGGTGAAGGTCTGCAACCCTGAGAAGGACGCGGTGAGCAGGGGCTGCAGAGCGGCAGGCCGGGCGGTGCCGCTCGCAACCTCCAGCGTGGACTGTCTGCGGGTGTGCGCCTGACTCAGGACATGGTGCTGCTGGGGGCGGGGGGTGGGGGGGCTCACACTTAGACGTTGCCCTCCCCCCACAGAAGCACTGTGACCGGCAGAAGGCCAACCTCCGCATCCGCTTCAAGCCGTCCCTCTTCCAGCACGTGGGCACGCACTCCTCACTGGCGGGCAAGATTCAGAAACTGAAGGTGGGAGCCCGGCTCTGCCTGGGTGGGGTGGGCAAGGGGCAGCAGGGCCCGTCCAGGGCACACTCGGCAGCACTGTCTCCCGGAACCAGGACAAGGACTTTGGGAAGCAGGCGCTACGGAAGGAGCACATGAACCCGCCGGCCGAAGTGAGCACGAGCCTCAAAACATACCAGCACTTCACCCTGGAGAAGGCCTACCTTCGGGAGGATTTCTTCTGGGCCTTCACGCCTGCTGCAGGGGACTTTATCCGCTTCCGCTTCTTCCAGCCACTGCGCCTTGAGCGGTCAGTGACAGCACCCACAGGTCCCCACAGGGGGAGGGGCAGGGTGGCTACCAGGGTACAGGCCTCACCACACACTTCTGTGACCCCAGCAAATGACTCCACCCTGCCGTGCCTCAGTTTGCTTATCTGAAGAGTGGGGTGCATAATGGTAGCTACCTTGTAAAGACTGTCAGGCGGGGCCCAGGGGAGCTCAGTGACGCTGCCCATCACCATCCTCCAAGGAGTCAGCCTGGCTCTCTTGCACAGCCAATGGCTGCCCCTGGTGGTGCCCAGCGTCGCCCAGCACCCGGGGCCCAAGCCTGGCCTTTTCTCTGCTGGGCAGTGTGCCTGGGCAGCTCCCACCCTGCAGCAGCTCATAGGCCTGCCTGGCTGCAGGTTCTTCTTCCGCAGCGGGAACATTGAGCACCCAGAGGACAAGCTCTTCAACACTTCTGTGGAGGTGCTGCCCTTCGATGTGAGTGTGGTAGCGTGTGGGTGTGCACTGAGGCCACCTCTCCCACAGCCCTGGCTTCAGCCCCTTGATTTCGCCCCCAGAACCCCCAGTCAGACAAGGAGGCCCTGCAGGAGGGCCGCTCAACCACCCTCCGGTACCCGCGGAGCCCCGACGGCTACCTCCAGATAGGTGAGTGGGGTCCGGCGGGCAGAGGTGGGGGGGAGGCTGGGCTGAGCAGGGGTCTTGGGACGAGTTCTCAGCACTGCCGTCCCCAGGCTCCTTCTACAAAGGCGTGGCTGAGGGCGAGGTGGACCCTGCCTTCGGTCCCCTGGAAGCACTGCGCCTCTCCATCCAGACAGACTCGCCCGTGTGGGTCATTCTGAGCGAGGTGAGGCAGGACACGGCAGGGCGCAGGGAGCACGGAGCTGTTCCGAGTGGCTACCTGGGGCCAGCTCTGTGGCCCCTGCTGACCCCGGGCCGGCTCTTCCAGATCTTCCTGAAGAAGGCGGACTGACGGAGGACTTCTGAGGACTGGCCCTGAAGCCCAGGAGACCAGGGACGTCTTCGCTGCTGCCCCCGCAGGGCCAGATGTGGCCCACCCAGCCTGAGGGGTTGTTCCTGGCACCTCTCAGCAGCCTGGGGTTGCCGCTGGCCGGGAGGCCCCAGGAGCTGGTGCTGCCCACCCGCCCGGCCGCGGGAGGAGGTGGTGGTCCCCACACTGTGCCTGAGGCCGGCCTGTGCCGCCCTGAACTGTTCGCAGCTGGCAGGTGGGCTGGAGCCAGGCCGTTTTAGAAGAGCTTTTCCTGGGCGCCTGTGCTCTCCGGCGCGAACACTGGAATGCATATACTACTTACGTGCTGTGTTTTTTATTCTTGGATACATTTGATTTTTTTCACTTAAGTCCACATATACTTCTATAAGAGCGTGACTTGTAATAAAGGGTTAATGAAGTGTGTGCCTCATACCCCGTGCCCTGAGCTCCAGTTGGGGGGGGTGGGGAGCAGGCACCAGGTGATGCCACCTGTGCCCACCTGCTGCCACCTCTGCACAACCCCATTTTCCTGGCGCTGCCCGGTCCAGGCCGGGGCCACCGTGAAGGGTCTGCCTACTGGAAGGTGGGGGCCGCGCGGAACCGGGCCCTGGCCTTCGAAAGCTGCCCCCTCCACAGGGCCTCCAAGCGCGCCCCTAGCTTCCTGCATCCACCCCAACTGCCTGCGGTGGGGCCTCTCAAACCCAAGGCACCCCCGCCCCGTTCCCCCTTCAAGGGCCGAGGCCCTGGCCCTGCCCTCCTCCACGGTGCCCAAGGCCTCCATCACCTCCCCACCTTTCTGACACATTGTGGGGACTCCTGCCCACTTCGGGGCCTTTGCACACATCGTCACCTGCTTGCAAAGCTCCTCCCGAGACGGGACTAAAAGTCACTCTTGAGGGACGTTATTGGCGGCCTGCAGGTCCTCCCCAGTCGTCCCTCAAGGCACCCCGACTTCTGAAAGCGCCTACCACGTTCGACACGCCCCCCCCATCGGAGGCAGGGTGCCTTGAAAACCTACATTTCTAGACACCGGGGGCCCAGTGCTGACGAGAAAGGGTCCCTGATGTCTGGTGTAAAGGCCTGGGAACAGGAATAGGGCGCTGACCGCAGGAGGAGCCATGGGGTGAGCCTCGGGGAGACGGCGCCCTGGGCTGGGAGAGGACGGACCTAAGGCCGGATGGCGGCCCTGCTGGAGGAGGCGGGGCGGGGGGGGGGCGACTTTCCTTCCTCGGCCGGCCCCCCCCCCCCAGGAAGCCCACTCGACTGAATGCTACACGGAAAGCGACCCTGAACGACAGAGAGCCTTCGGGGTCTGGTCGCGAGCACTTTTATTAAAAGACTGGGGTGGGGTCCCCTTCCCCCCGCCCTCC
>NW_005871465.1:338955-340383 GCF_000147115.1 Myotis lucifugus | reverse complement strand
AGCGCGCGCCCCTGCCCGCGCCCAGAACTTCGATGGAAGAAAGATGCCGGCTACCAGAGGGTGGCGAGGAACAGGGGGAAGTACTCGCTGCAGTTCACCTGCGGAGGGCGGGGCGGCGTGAGGCGTCGCCGGGCCTGCGACCCTGCCCGCCCCGGCGCGCGCGCCCCTGCCCGGGCCCTGCCGCCGCGTCTCACTGGGCTCGGTAGACGCGCTCGAACTCGGGGGGGCCGGTGGTGAGCGGCGGCGACACGCGGAAGGCCCTGCGCGCATAGATCACCTGCAGGCAGAAGTAGGCTGGGGCGAAGGGGGTGGGAGTCAGGTCTGGCCCCTCGGCGCCGGCCGCCTCCCGAGACCCCGCCTCCCAGCGGCCTCGCACCTTTCTCTTCCACTTCCGCCTCCACACTGAACTCAGGGCTCCTCTCGAAAGCCCTCGGCAGGGGACCTCCACCCCCAGTCTTCTCTGGGCTTGCCCTGTGTCCCTGACCTCCATGGGAAGGGCAGGGTGCGGCCTGGGCACCCTGTGAGCGTAGGGGAGGGGGATGCCAATCCCTGGGACACCTGCCGTGGGCAGGCCCTTTGGACTTTCCTGCTAAATCATTTGACTTGCAAAATGCAGGCAAATGCCCAGCTACCCGTCCCCCCTCTAGACATGGACCTTGCCTTTCGGTCCCTACACAGGGAGTGCCACCACGGCCTAAGGCAGAGCTGGCTGCGTCCTTCCAGGTGCAGGGCAGCAGCACCCTGTGGCTAACAGCCCCGCGCCCACCTGCAGAGCCTCCTGACGCTGCCCAGCCTGGGTTCCTGGGCCTCCAAACTGTAGCAATGACCTCCCGTCTCAGTGTCTTTGTGCAGATACTCTGGACCCTGACCTAAATCTGACAGACACGCTCCCTACCTCCCGTGGTGGCAGCTGGGACTCTTCTAGTCCAACGCCAGACCCCAGAGCTCTGCCACCCTTCATTCCAGCACGGGCGGGTGGGCTTGCCCTAGGGGGTCTGAGTGTGGAGGGGACCCCAGGCCAGGCCCTTACCACACACAGCCCCAATGCTGGGTGTCCGCAGCTATCTTACTGCACCCTTGGCGCCAGGCCCTATGCAGACATCTCATCCCAAGGGCACTGTGGTACCAGGGTAGCATCGGGAGGAAGCCCTGCAGCTACGTGAACAGGGGCCGAGGGCCAAGCTTGCTGATGTGGCTGGAAATGGAGGCTGCGTGGACCCTTCAGGCCCCTCCCCCGGCTGTGCCTCGTCCCAGCCCATCCACGGTGGTGTCCTCAGCAGAGGGGGTATCTGGCCCAGGAATGTGTCCTCTAGGCCCGTGGTCGGCAAACCGCGGCTCGCGAGCCACATGCAGCTCTTTGGCCCTTGAGTGTGGCTCTTCCACAGAATACCACGTGCGGGCGTGCACGGAGTGCTATTGGAAACTTCG